>NC_091830.1:17608469-17865969 GCF_038994185.2 Dermacentor albipictus | reverse complement strand
GCTTAAAACAGGTGCTAAGCAGGATCATTTGCAGACCCCTTATTTTTGAAGGTACGGAATGTTAATTCTTTGCACAAATGTTGACTTCATGTAGAAGTCTAAAAGTTCTAAACATAGTTAACGGTTGTGCTCGCTTTCGTACCAGATCTTACGGCCCCAAATTAATCTATACATGATTGAACACAACGTAACAATTCATTCTGCGGGAAAGAATAATACAGGTCCTCCAGATCTTCTGAAACCTTTAGTCCCGCGGAACAGTTGGCATCTACAAATGCCAAAGCTTCCTCGGAATTTTTCGTGATGAAGGGATTTTTAATCTCGAGTAGGTTAAGCTTGTTTAATAAATAAACTGCAATGAACTTCTATCATGTGCCTTTCTCCGGTACTATTACCCTGAACGGGACACCGTCTATGTGCGTTTTCGCGCTAAAAAGGTACATCGGACTATCATTCTTACTTTCTTCTATTCCTTTCAGTACATTATATAGGTTTATGTCGCGGCAGGTCGCGGCAAAGAAGCAGGCTTCGCATTATTTTCACACAGCGGCTACAAGAACAAAGCTATTGAAGCAATCACAGCCGTGTTCAATGAACACAAAGAAACTTCACTGGCGAAAGTTAAGAGCAGAGCAGTCGCAATGTGCCGGGACATGAACCTAGATGAAGTACTGAAAAGAGCAGACAAAAGCAAGAATGATAGTTGCGATGTATTCTTTTGCGCGAAAACGCGCAGAGAAGGTGTCCCGTTCACGGTAATAGTATCAAATAAAGGCATATGGCAGAAGTCTATTTCACGCTATTTAATAGGCAAGTTTAACCTACACGAGATTAAAGATCCGTTCATCACGGAAAATTCCGAGGAAGTTTCGATCTTTGTAGATGCCAACTGGTAACGCAGGACTAAAGGCCTTCTCAGTAGATGTGAAGGACATTTATTATTATTTGCCGCAAAATAAATCGCTAAGTTGCGTTCAATCATGCATAGATGAATTTGGGGCCGTAAGATATAGTACGAGAGCGGGCACAACCGCTGAATACTTTTAGAACTTTTAGACTTGTACATGAAGTCAACATTTGTGCAAAGAAATAACATTCCGTCCCTTCATAAATCAAGGGGTCTGTACAGGATCCTGCTTAGCACCTGTCTTAAGCAACCTATACTTAACTAAGCTAAGCAGAGACCTGTATTCACGCGTCAATGAGACAAAAGTTGTTAAAATATTTAGATTTATTGATTTTTTTAGTGTTTGTTCATGTTAAGCTGGACAACTTTGACAAAGAGTGTTCAGCTGTTAGTAATCTTATACGCGACTACCTTTGTCTACTGAAAATTACATTCGAAGTGCCCATAGAACGAAAGATCAAGTTTCTTGATGTTACATTTCCCTTCGGTGATGACCCAACATGTTGGTGCTACAGTAGCTCTACGTAATCTATGGCTTCATGCTTAGCAACATCCCATAACAATTCCCTGTCTACGTTGTCTCAGGCTCCTTTAATACCATGAAATGCCATCCATAAATGCCTATTCCAAGCTACTGAAATCTGTATGCACTGAGTTAGTACAAAACATAGTATCATATCAAGGCAGAAAGCTGGGCTAGTTGGTGTGTCATCATTAATCAAAATGACCAGCGCGAATAATAGGGACACAGACAGAGAAGACTACAGGACGAGTGCTAAACATCAACTGAGGTTTTACTGCGAGAGAATGTACATATATACATTTCGGTAGTGCATGCGCACTCAGGGTTAAAACAGTACAAGCACAATCTAATCAAAATGTGACAAACTATTCTGTAAGAACATTTTTTTCTTTTTTGGACAAGGCAGGTGAAGCCGTGCTGACGCAGTTATCACCTTCCCTGTCAATGTGGTATGCCTTACAAATCCCGCGCCCCCCTCTATCGCGCCCCCCTCTTAGTATCCTCTCAGTGTTTGCCTGGTCTGAACCCATTCTGTGGTCCCCCCCAGTACATAATTTTTTGCCACCCACTTCGACGGTTTTAATTTTATGGCTTATATTGCCACTCTACGACGTTATATATGTCACCGACGTAACTATGACTGGCCTGTATGAGCTCGTCTTGTTATTATCGCCTTTACCTTTGTATATGAGGTTCATCTTGCCTTCATCCAATCCAACCAGAATTCTCTTTCTATTACTCAGTTGCTCTATGGCATTAATCAGCAGCGCCTTGGTCTTTGTACCGGAGTTGTAGTGGCACCGTCTCTTGAGTGACGTCACAGCAAGTGCGACGCTCGTTCCGGCTCGCTCGGATTCCGCGCGCGCTCGTTCACTTCACGCATGATCGCGCTAGCCGTACTTCCTGAAGGATGTTTCGGCTGGCCTCTACTGTCACGCCTGAAATGCAGGCTGAGTCAACGTTACTGTAACGCTCCGCTCACTCTGTGTCACTTCTCAACTGAAATTTGGTTTTTGAAAACGTGAATATAGCAAACTATGTAGGCTTGAAGCGCTCGACCGCGCTTGCAATGCAGTGGTACGCTGTGTCTGTCCATAACAAGTGAGGGAAAAAGGCCTTCACGTTAAGCTTGTAAAGTTTTGCGTTATGTTTCGCACACAGTGTAAACATTCCATTATTTCTTAGTCATGGCAGCCATTGCATATGATACAGAACAACAATCCTAGCATTTAGTTCAAGCTTTATAAATCCATATCTGAAACGGCTACTCCCTGCTATGCTATTATCTTCTTATTGTTCCAGTCAGTTCTAGTCAAATGTTGGTACGGTAGTAAGGCGTAAAAACAATAGTTAGGCGCACATTTTCGTAAGAATTATTCGCTACTACTTTCACCGTTATCTGCAACAGGTACATCATAAAAGGCATTTTTCGTAGCTGCCTGTCATTAAACGTACATATGGTACATTGCACGCATACATGAACCGCAATCGCCTGAAAGAACCATTTCATGGCTAAGAATAAGAGCGAAGCCGTACCAAGCCGATGAAATGTTTCACAGTTGCCCGCAGCAGCGTTCATTCGACAACATGGAAAACCCCACCCGCAACGGAACCAACGGATTTTCCTTTCGGCGAGGCACGTAGTGCTTGCGAAGTCCGTTATGGACCGCTACGGCCTCAAATTAAAATATTTAACCAGTACTGTGCAGTACCGATTTGAATGCATGAGGAGTGTTCGAGGCCCACTAGCAGCTTATGCTGCCTTCATTAAAACTTCTTTTTGGGCGAGTTGGTGCATACTTGAGATAAAAATTGTTACAGCGCAATCACATGCAACCACAAAGTATGAAGGACGGGACACAGCGCTTGTGTCCCGTCCTTCATACTTTGTGGTTGCATGTGATTGCGCTGTAACAATTTTTATGTCAATTATGCTGCTTTGAAAACGAAAACAAAGCACTCGTACCTTTCGCGGCACGATGTTTCGAACCTCCGTGGTTTAAGCACGTCAGAGTACGGCTCAGTCGCCGGCCTTGGTGCCGAGTACATATGTCTGGGCCTACTGATGCGTTCATTTGAGAAGGAAACAAAGCTTTCCCACGCAACATATGCTCTCTGAAAGCCGAACCCCTCGCTGGGTCTTCAGAGAGGCACAGCTTGGCGCTACACTTGTCGATCCGAGCCAGAGTGGTCGTGTTTGAGAGATCTCACCGGCCATAGTAGGGTTTAATTTAACGAATTCAAACCGGTGCTCAGCAGGAGTTGTGAGGCCAACAAGTGTGCAATCTGTCGCGAAGATTTCAGGCTCGCTGGACAATCGTGCCTCCGCGTTTTCGACACGCACAGGGTCAGAGTACGGCTCAGTCGCCGGCCTTGGTGCCGAGTACCTATGTCTGGGCCTACTGATGCGTTCATTTGAGAAGGAAACAAAGCTTTCCCACGCAACATATGCTCTCTGAAAGCCGAACCCCTCGCTGGGTCTTCAGAGAGGCACAGCTTGGCGCTACACTTGTCGATCCGAGCCAGAGTGGTCGTGTTTGAGAGATCTCACCGGCCATAGTAGGGTTTAATTTAACGAATTCAAACCGGTGCTCAGCAGGAGTTGTGAGGCCAACAAGTGTGCAATCTGTCGCGAAGATTTCAGGCTCGCTGGACAATCGTGCCTCCGCGTTTTCGACACGCACAGGGTCCAGGAATGGCGTGAAGGGGCTCGGGAAGCGAGACAGAGAGATGCAAAATTCCGTCGACCACGGCTGAACGTTTCCTTCTCCGTAGCGAGCGGAAGGAGCTGGAGTGTGAGACAAGCGCAGTGATCCCCAACCGTCCGATAGTGCTGCGTGTTCCAGGGGGCGCAGGGAGGTTTCGGGCGCCACCAGTGTGGGGGTGATTTTCGTAACCTCATAGTGCCAAGAAACACCTTCTGCAAAAAACAAATGGGCCCACTACCAATAGGGAGTAAGGACGATAACAAAGTTAGAAAGACCGCCCCCCCCCCCTACATACACACACACTATAGCGATATCATAAGCTAAGCATGTAACCTTTGTAAGATGTACATCAGAGTCACTCTTGAGTTTGGTTACGTCACTTCTGCGCGCTTGTGCCCATACAACGTCAGCAGCACACACAAGACGTTTCGCGGGCCACACTGCGTTTCTAATACAGCTTACCGGACTTTTTTTATTCTTAGGCGGGAAGGGAGGGAGGTGGCACACGGTATTAAGAAAGCAACTTATGTGGATCACTGTCTGCGGATCCCCGGCAGAAAACGCACTAACCTTCGTCATCCTGGAGGCATTGCTTTCATTGCTCTAACAGCTGGTGCGAGGCTCAGCCAACGTAATAGGTGGAAGCGGATGGGGCAACAACTTGACTGTTGAAAAAAGAAAAAGCCTCTCTTTGTTTCCTTCTTCTCTTGTGTAGCTTATGTATATCTGTCTTTCTTTCTTTTTTTTTCTTTCCATGTTGCGCCTGCTGTGCTGGCCTGGCTGTGCTGCAGGTAAGTCGAGCAAGCTTTGTTTCGTTGCCATGGAAACAAGAAATCCGACGCTATCACTGTTGGGTTACCACTGTCGCGCGTTGGGGAGATGACGCGCGGCAAATTCCTTCGTGACGTAGGAACGTCTTCGTTTTCTCCGTGCCGCCAGATAATCGGAAACTCGATCGGTCAACCATTGATGCCAGCGGGGTTTGTCACTGTAGCCTTCTAACAGAAAGTTGTTACGCTGCGACGATTTACCGAGGGTTGCAGACATTGCAGTGAATGCGCGGTAACCGGTGCCTCTCCGTTAGCCTCCTACAGCTTGAATTTCCTCGCCCGCAAAAAAGCATTCTTGTTGCAGTTAGGAACAATTCTATGCTAAATATGGGTAAGAACACTCAAAATTATTATCGTGCTATTTTTTTGAAGAAAAGGGCGCTACAAAGACGCGGACTGAAAGAGGAACATGTACGACGAACAAGGCGCTACTTCCAACTTTTTATTCAGTTGGAAGTAGCGCCTTGTCCGTCGTACATGTTCCTCTTTGAGTCCGCGTCTTCGTAGGGCTCTTTTCTTCAAGTATGCAAAACCAGCTCGCCCACATCAAGCTTCTGCTGCTATCGTGCTATTTGCCACGTTTGAGTGACCTTTGTGAGCTCACTAAGGAAAAAAAACTGGGAACGGATGACGAGCGTTGAAGAATTACTTTACATTAGCACTTTTTCGCAATGTCCAGAGTCTGACTCGATCGGAAGGTTAACCACTTCGCACTTTACGGCAGCCAGTCAAACCTTATTTCGAATGCCACGAGGGGTGCCATTTGTGCACCTGAATCACGTGACCTGAATGGACCCGTTCGTGCAAGTTTCTTTGTGTGTTTGTTGTCGTGGGAGTAACCGTGAGCAGGACACTGTTTTCTAAGTCGGAGATAGCAACGCTCTGACAGATTTTTTTTTTTTGCTGAATGCCTACGCACGTAGCGTCAAAATCTTGACTTCCCTTGCTAAGGCGTCCCACGTTGGGATTTACGAGCTCAGAATCGATATGTCATGAAATGGCGACAACAGGTGAGAAGAGGTTACGAACACGTAACAACTTCACTGCCTTCTCGGGTGGCGAGAAATCAGCGTGAAAAGAAAGCATTCAGTCTCTAAGTGCTCTTTACGGTTTTGTAATCGGACTCGAGAAGACACCATTTAATGTTGGAGCGCTGTATACTGCTTACAGAAGTCGGGATTAAAGACTTTCGAGTTGACTAGGATCAGTATTGCCGCACATAGAGATGAAAGCTATTGCCACCAAGTTTCAGATAACGTGAAGGAATTCATAAAGACATGCCGTTAATCACAGCAGTAAATGACACATATGGGCATTAACATTCTGATAAAGCAAGAGAAAAATAAACAACGGCCGGGCGAGGTCGCATCTTCAAGAGGGGCACTATGGCAACAGTTAACTTCGCTTACCTACTGATTGACCACGTTCTGCAGCATTTACTCGTGTTGTACAACGCCTTATTCATACTACACAAGCAAAACAAGAAGAAAACATGGTGCACATGCTCTGGTGTTTACTGTCGAGTTAATTAGGTCACATAATCGCAAGTGTGTGCCCAACGAGATTTTTTCTCTGCCGGACAATTTGCAACGGGCAGCCACGCACGATCAAGGTTGTGATATTCAAGCAGTTGTGATGTCATCAGCAAGCTCCCATCGAAACTACATCTTCTCTGCCCAACGGAAGCCTTTCCACGAGGGAAAGTGGTATACGATCAGCAACACATGCAACTCGGTGTGTTCAAAGGACTTCTATGCGTAATATCACAATGAACCTTATACGTAAATTTCGCCCAGCCTTCTGGACATAGCTGGACACTTAGCTGGACACAGCCTTTGAGCTTTTTCGGGAGTAGAAAACATAACGATGCAGCCCTCAAGGCCCTTCGAGAACTCTCTGAAGCAGCGAGAAAGGTCGTGCACATTGATTAGGTCGAACAGCTTAGGAGAGGCACGGAGCGCTTCATCAATGTGGTCACGCGGTATAACGACGTTGCAAATGACATTACATGTAAGCCTGCAGGCTTGTTTCGTGCCTACACCGCAACAGCGACTTATGGCAACCATGTGCACGTTGGGTTTGCTGCCCTACCCAAGAGCAAGGTCGTTAAAGGGGCCCTGAAATCCTTTCCTAGCAGGAATCAATGCACGAACTACTGTTACGAGTTTTCATGCAACGTCGTTTCTAGACAGAGGTATCCAAATTATATGCACAGTATGGATAACCAATTGGTTGGATAGAGTGACACCGTCAGTGAGGTCATGTCCCATCATGCCAGAATGGCTCGGCATCAACTTACAAAAAGTTGATTGGGCCCTTTTCGAAAGCATGATTAAGCTTTTTCTGTATGTGCGTCCGTGCGTGTTGGAAGACATGATTTAGAGGGCTGACGTCAGAGGGTGTCCTTCGCTTGAGGCTTGTTCAGAGCGCTCGGCTATCACTTCGACCGTTTCGCTTGAGACTTAGAAGCCAGCTGCGGTATACCACAACGTACGAGTAGCACACAGACACACGCAGCTCACGGTGCTTTGTGTGTCTTTTTCTCCTTTGCGTGTGTCTTTCTGGCAGCCTAAAATCATGTTTTCAAATCGCACCAACTTGCCCGAGAAGATGTTTTATTACGTGTATGTGTGCGCGCGCGCATGTGTATGTGCGTGCGAGCGAGAGAGAGAGATCATATTTTGGCATCATTACACCCATGTGTTTTGAAAGCATTGTAGAAATGGGCATCCATATTTGGCATAGTCTTGTGTAACTTTCTAAAATTCATCTGGTGTAATTCCAATTACTTTATTGATTGTCGTGGGCTTATTTGCAGAAATAGCAGAACGTGCCGTCTGGTTGATGGTTTCTCTTTGACTATATTTGCTGTTTAAGCACTTTGGCAAAAAGTGCTTTATTGTCAGAACATTTTTATAGCACTTCATGTCATCATCCTCTGACCATTGGATGGTCTGTGGTGAAGCCGATGATACAACTGTTGCCGATATTTCTACTTCCGCCCAAATAAATTACCTCTCTCTGTGTTGTTTCCCGATGTCCTACATGCCATTTCTCTCTGTTCTTCTTGATAAACAAATTTGTCGGAAAGCCGGCAGCAAAATTTCCGACAGTTTCACTAAAATTGAAAAAAAAAAGAATGTACTGAACTTTATATATGAAGTGCGCGAAGCATATCTTTAATCGTAAATTTACTTTCGCGCAATATATTTGACAGTTCATTTCGAATAGATTTGTGACGTGTGCTGCGTACTGAGTAAATTCAAAATCTGCCGAAAATTTATATGGGATTATTCGATTGAAAGGGCTAGATACTGGAATATCGCGCCCCCCACCACCTTATCTCGCATTTTTCTCTCGTTCTTCCTCATAAGAACTTTGGTATGTCGCTGATGCTGCTTTGAACAGGTGAGTAAGTTAGACGAACGTAAGTTCCTCGTTCGAGTCAGTTAAGAATGAGTCGTTATTGCAGAGCGCACGGTAAATTAAAAAAAAAGAAACAGTGTAATAAACGCCTACGAGCACCTCCGCACGCGCAAACAATAAACGCGCCTACAACAAAGGAATCTATACGAGATACCTCGCGAACTCTAACAGAACGCGATCGCCATAGTTGCGCATCGCTCCGCCACATAATCCTAGGCACCCTAAACACAGGTGCACGCATGCATACATCAACGATCCCTTAACGTGTAAAGAGAAGAAGAAGAAAAAGAAGGCTACGCAATATACAGACGGGACCCGTCCGCGCAACTAGTACGGTGAGAATGGCAAAACGTCTCTTAAGCGAAAGCACACAGCGCTGTTTGCGAATCAAATTCCCGCTGCTGTGAATGTGATTCTCCCCTTCCCCACCCATCCTCTTCCTCGCTCTTCTTGCCATTCTCTTACGTGTAAGACCGGGTGCCAGCCTGCCTGCCATCTGCTCGGTCTCGAATGCACACACCTGAACTCTCGCCGCGAGCGGGAGCCGGGCTTTTCTTATTGGCAGATGCACTTGTTCGCGCGTGCCGCGTCACTTCGTGCGTTTCGCCGTTGTTTTTTTTTTTTAGTTTTTAAGGCCCGCACACTTGTGCCTCGACGCCAGCACCTCCCCTTTCTTTCTTCGGAAGAAAAAAACAACAGAACAAAACTGAAAAAAAGTCGGCACGCTGCTGTCACGTTGGGTGCAGCTGGCGCGTCGACGCATGGCTCCCGGCGAGCATGTGTTCGGTTCCAGGCTGCCGGCGTCAGGCAAAAGCACAATAAGGCCATCAGTATGCTGCTCTTCGCAAGCCACAGGTGTTGTGAGCACGCGTGCGGGATGGGCTTCCCAGTTGAGAAAAACACGCCGAAGAAGAGAGATATGGAACGCTAGTAGGGGTGCGGTAACGCAGTTTCTTTTTAAATCACTCGGCCCGGAGAGCGCCTCGTAAAGTGACCTCCACCGCCCAGACATGTCGACCCCGACTGTGCTTCTAGGCCGTCGTTCGCCGAACAAGCAAACGCAGCTCGCCAAGCGGACACCTACCGAACCAATCACAACAGCGCAGTCACTGTGTCACTCTGGAAATAGCCTAGTCGGACGATTCGGCGACGGCAGCGCGCCAAGCAGGCGACGTCATTGAAGACCACAGACCTGCATCTGGGTCATTGTTTGCGGAACGAGTGAACGCTGCTCAAGACTCTCGCATCTCCGGAGTTGTTTACTACAGCGCACACAGTGAGTCAGAAGTGTTCGACTTGTGGCTCTCGTCACCGATTCAACTACTGCAGGCATCAAGCGCACGTTGTCTTTGGAGACCCGACCCCATCGCCGAGTAGGTCGTATGCCGAACGAACGGTCACAGCTCTCCACGCCGAGCCCTTCCAGAGTCATTCAGTACGACAGCGCACTCAATGAGTGAGTCTGGAAAGACAACTCGGCCCTATCGCCGATTCAGCGACGGCAGCGCGCCAACCGGAAGACGTCTTCGGCGACACCAGTCCTTCACCCTGTGCCTACAGCGTCATAGCTGTTACTCGTAGACGAAGCTAACGCGCCACGGCCTATTGCGAGTCAATCGGGTTTACGTCTGCAACTGTGAAGTTCATGGAGAGAGGACGGCGCTTCAGGGTGACGTCACAGGGCCCCCTTCGCTTGCGACTTTGCAGCCAGCTGCGTTATGCCACTGCCTACGAGTAAGAGAACACAGCGCTCCGAGCGAAGATAGTTTAACGTCGTTCATTCAGGCCTAGTGTAAGCGCGACGTAGCGTAGGCAGAGTACATGGTGTGCGAAGAGACTTTAGAGTTGTGACCTTGCTTGTGTTTCAAATGTTGGATACTGGGACTTGATTTTCTTCTCATCATTAGTGAAGTGACCCGCAAATCTCTGCTCGCTGTCTTTCGCGTTCAGAATTTAAAGGGCAAAAGCACGATGAAGGCAACTGTGAAAACGTAGCAGCTGCCACTGCAAAGTGAAAATAAGAGGCCAAGGTAACTAAGCTCTTAACGGCCAATGCAGTCGGAGTGTGATGATCGAAGTGTTTACTGGGTTGGCTGCAGTGACACTTATATGACCATCTCACAATTGTTTTGTAAAAATGCTTGCTGGTCGGCGTAGTCTATCGTATTTAATGCGTTCTACGCGAATGCGTCATTTGCTTGCATGAAGCAAGTGTGACAAGCAGGTTAGACTTACTCACCAGCTGTGGTTTCGCAAGCCATTTGGCTCACCAAGACACCATAGTGCCTCTCCTGCAACGAGGGGTAGTAACATGGATTCGGATCTTGCAATAACACAGCCCATGAAGAAGTAACAGCAGTATAGCAGTGGTATAGTATAGTTTACAAATTGTCAAACCTAAGCAGCCGTTGGTTAGTCAGATAGCAAAGTTTTCTGCATGATTTAGCACATATAGTGTGCTATTCATGTGCTTCACTTAACAAGATCTGGATTCAAAAAACAGTGAGGAGTGAATGAACTTCATTGGGAAACCAAGCCTGGTCAGCAGAAAAGCATTTCGTAAAAAAAAGAGAAAAAAGCGTGATGTCGAGCAAGGAAGCTGTAATTCTTCAATAAGGAGTGTGTGGTTAGTCATGCGAGTCTGGGCGATTTACTTCGTCGTTTGAAACAATCTTATGCCTTCGAGGAAAGTTCGAAAGCCACTGACCTCACAAAGCGCTTTTTGCCTTTACCGTGATGGTCTTTCACCTCTGGCGAGCAGATAACCTCCTGAGTTTCTTTGGGGACGGCCAAAGCTTGACGTAGTACGGCTTCCACAGGTTACGCCACAAATGAAAAAAAGAAAAGCAATAAGCAGAGAGATTTCAAATTTTCAAATTGAGGTGTCGACTTGAGAGAGTCTGAAACTTTGAGCATCCTCCACCAACTTTTGCGCGTTGAGTGCACTATTTGCTGCGTTTCATTTGTTGCAGTTGATTTTTTTTCCTTTTCTCGTTTTCTATGTTCTTTGCGCTAGTGTTAACAGCCAGCGAAGTGAGTGAAGTGAAGTTGCAAGAGCCTACCAAGTAGCTTCGCCGAGACGAACGTATTTTAGTCGCTTTTCATGAGTGACGTCATACCCTTTGAGGGGTTATAAAACCTCTAAAGTGAAGGAGGCGCCTGGAGTGTAAGAAGACTTTGACATAGAGTGGTTCCGAAGTGATTGCCCCTTTGTGTCATTTCCATGAACGTCGGACGGTCGTAAAGGGCGTGTGATACACTGGACGCTCGCAGCTGTGATTCAGTCGATGCTTTCAGAGTGAATAAACGGCACCTTATTTTGTTCTCTCAATCGTCACAGCACTATTTACAGTTCGGAAGGGATAGTGACCGAAGGCTACGACGTGTTTACGAAGAAAGCCCATCGAGAAACACACAAACAAAATCTTAGAGGGCATCGGCACGGTGTGTACGTCGTGCTGATGCAGTAGGTTCTCTTGTACTCGAGTAAAGGATTGACCCAAGGGACCAGCCAAGAACCTCCGAACTCAGTGGCAGTTGTCATCAATCGCAACTTCGAAGTGCCATGGAGAAGCTTTTCAAACGTTATATTTCTATGCGCTCAGAGAAAACATCGGCTAGAAAAAGTTTGGAGCGCACTGCATATCCACGTTTCTAAAATACTCGCACATTTATAGTAACACAAGCGGCACAACGCGGATCCGAAACCTCACATGCTTTAGGACTGACAAGATCATGACTTTTGTTTCATTCAACTTACACGACTTCTTAACGACGGAAACTTCTTATTCTTCAGTTATCTCGTCGCAAATCAAGGCACATCTGCCGGCTCACATCTCTTTTACGTTGACTACTACCTGCCTAATTTCTAGTCTACCTTCCTACGAGTGAGAGAAAGCTCGACTCTTTGCTCAACGAACTAGTCAAACTTGTGAATGTACGCACAGAGATGAAGATTCGACGGGCCGACACCACCGGAGGACTTCTACCGTGACAAGTGCAGCTATAGTGGTGTTCAGGTGCAGATCGGTGTGGCCGAAAGGGTCGAGTGCAGTGCATGAGTGCCAATCTCTTTTCGAGTGGGTGTTGTCCCGATCTGTTCCGGATAGCACCTGCTGTAGTGACGCAATGGGACATGTGGTCCACGCCATTTCGCAGGACGTCCGGAAGCTACGACTTCGTGGTCACCTCCACGTCATCAAGGTCAGTTTGCTGTTTCAACTTTGACCGCGACCCTGCCAGAGGTCTGACATGAGAAAAAAAATTCCATAATTCCTGTTTGGTGACGGCCTATCAGAACGTACTAAAATTTCGGCGTTGCGGTGCATTACGTCTTGATTATTAAGTGTTTTATATGTTTAATTTCACTATATCTGCTGTTTATAGGGCAATTTTGATGCCTCACGAATGATTTGCTGCCTATAACAGAGAGTAGGACTCGCTGTATGATAAAGTACGGCGCATATCCTCCCCAATTTAAAGTTTTTTGCGGGTCTCTCGAACAAACGTTGAACTAAAGTGCCTCTACTTCCGGTCCCTGATATAAGGCTGAACTTTTCGTTTACGTCACGCAAGTAGTAAACTTATATTTTGTGATGCGACCTTCGATGTGACCTCTTAAAACCCTAGGGGAACCACGGGGAAGGAAGGAGGTGGAAATTCAAGGCGACGAGCAAACCGAGACCAAGGTAAAAGCGGGAGCCAACGTTTCGACAAGTGTACTTGTCCACATTCCACAACTGAAGTTCGGCAAGAGGGCCAAGTCGACTTGTCGAACTTTCACCATTTGGTAAAACTCGGTACATTGTTCTCGGTTCGCTCATCCTATTAAAACCTTGGTATGAACTAGGCGAGTCACGTTACAGCAGAACCTTCTTTTTCATAAGAAAGTGCAATGCTAGTGATAACGTTACCTAATCGTATTAGGAGTTATGTGGCAGAGATTCAGTTGTAGTCAGCCCTCGTTCAAATAATTTTTACTTGCTTCAGTCTTGCTGCTATGACTAGTTCAGAGATAATCGGCCACCGAAACGGCGACTTCGAGGATGACGTAGGCCCTCGTCGGGGCGCGCGCGCGCCCAACTGCAGGCATAAATAAGATTGTCTCCAATCCAATCCAATCCACCGAAGCTTACTGTTGGTGTAGCGCGCGGTGTTCTCCCACGCGCGCCACTAAAACACCATCTACGTGCACATGAGATGGCTGCATATTTAATTTAATTTTAATTAATTAGTTATGGGGTTTTACGTGCCAAAACCACTTTCTGATTATGAGGCACGCCGTAGTGGAGGACTCCGGAAATTTCGACCACCTGGGGTGGGGTTCTTTAACGTGCACGTAAATCTAAGTACACGGGTGTTTTCGCATTTCGCCCCCATCGAAATGCGGCCGCCGTGTCCGGGATTCTGGCTGCATATTTCATGGCAACAATGTAAACACATATCACATGAGTTTACAATTCATCACCAGTTGCAGTCATCAGTTGCGCAATGTTATGAGGCGCCTTTACGCTTGTATTGAATTTGGTGAGCAGTAAATATCACTACATTTTTTTTGCTCTGAATTCCTTCAAGACCCGTAGAAAAGACCCGTAGGTTAACTCGGAAGCGATCACAGAAAATATCGAGCATGGACTTAAAGAGCTCCATATATAGAAATGATTTAAAAATACTCTTTCCGGCAAGTTTCGTGAAAACTGACGCTAGTTTAATTGACGCCGTTGTGTCGGGACACACGAAGAAAAGCACGAGGAAAGCGCATTTCAAATACCGCAAGTTGATGTGAATGTAGCAGCATTACCATACCACGCCACTGCAGGATGTTACCCCTTTGTCTTCGCGTTTAAGCAAAGAAAAACATTTTTACGCGAGACAGAATCAGAAGAGACGGTCGCTTTGTCCGCGTAAATGAATATTCTGCCTCCCGCATATAACCGTGGTATTTAAATGAAAATCTCTTGCTCACATTCGCAGCGTACCACTCGGCAATGAGAACCGACTTGCAAAGCGAATATGTCCCTGAGCAATTTTCGGGTTTGACGAAGGCGCCCCTCGGGCAGACATGTTGCGCAGCTGATTCTTGAGCTTTGAACAGTTACGCAAGCAGTTTTCGCCCCACCAAACGTTATTTGTGGGCAAGTACCGGGACCTGCGTTTCAATGCAGCGAGTATTGCCAAAGTTGCACTGTTCCCCCCCATCCCTAAGGGCTCTTGAAGTATCGATATTCAACGCGAGCGCGTGCGTCGTCATATAATTTTGAAAAATCATTGAGGTCAACACGTATTTACACAGGCATTGCTGCCTGCCGATGTTGTAAACTGTGCTTCTGTCGATGCATTCATTAACTGGATACACAATTTTAGGTGTTGAATGGCCAAAAAGGCTGCTGTTATTATATGTATTGTATTTTTACTATTTCAGGTGGCGTGAACATCGCATGCCTTTCTTTACTGTTGTACGAGCGGTTCCTCGCAGCGAATTGAATAAGTCACAAACATATTTACTTTTAAAAAAAGTAACAATGAACAGGGCCGACGAGATATAATTGCAAGCTATTGGCCGGTCCCAACTTTAGCGATTGCTCCCAGACATTTTTTTATCCTCTTCGTCCAAGGATATCCTGCCTTTCCCATCACTCAGTCTCATCCCAGAGTTCACAAGTTCGTAACACTTGAATAAAACAGCCCAAAAAACGGAGCCCTACGAGTGGCTAATAGCCGTACATTGCGCATTGTATCTGTTTGCTACGAGCCATGTCCCGCCTTTTGCGTTGCTCTTTTTAAAGTTGTTGCCTTACCAACTAGCCCAGATTCGAACCCTGGTCATAACCTTGTCGAGGCCATGGGCTACCAATAGTTCCAAGCACAGGCGTACTCACCCAAACAAAGCCAAGCATATATATATATATATATATATATATATATATATATATATATATATATATATATATATATATATATATATATATATATACTTATGGCTGAGGAAATCACGCTGGCCGTGGTAGTAGAATGAAGAAAAAGAGTACGACGTACGTTGAACAAGCACAGTGTGTGTGTGTGTGCGTGCGTGTGTTTGTCTGTGTGTTTGTGTGTCGGGTATCCCAGCACTGTCACGGCATCTGCGCTTGAGCAGGCTCTTTGCATAAACCTGCCACTCGCCGGACACTTGTGATAAAAGCTTCGTCTCTTTCGCAAAGCATGCAGCTAACGTCTGCCATTAGACATCGCGTCTTAAGAAACCGAAATAGGGGTCCCACTGCGCCAGCTTTTGGTATTCGGATGTGGGGCGCCCCGCGCGCCGTGTAAGGACGGTCCGCCGAACCCGCACTGTCGGCACCCACTTTTTTTCTCGATTCCCCCAGCACAACCACCTTCTGTGTCGTAGCGGAAAACCCGCCGCATGCGTTCTAGCGCACCTCGACGCTAGACCATTGTCCCTCGACACGATTTTCACATGCCGCCGACAGAAGACATCGCAGGTGAAGGCGACGAAGGGACTACTTCGGTTTTTGAAAGAGACGGGATTGGACAAGCGGCTGTGACGGTGATATCACGTGCCACGCCAAATGGATGGACTCTAACGGACGATGTGTGTGTGTGCTGTGCTATGTGCTCTCTCTCTCTCTCTTCCCCTTCCCCATCTTTCATCGTCCCCATCCCTCTCCCATGGGTAGGGTAGCAAACCGGTTAAGCTAAACTGGTCAACCTCCCTGCCTTTCCTTCTCCACTTTTTCCTTCCTCCGTTCCTTCCACCGCATGCGGTGCTCTCGCCTTCGACGCCAGTGGCACGTGCGGCTGACATCTACTGCAAGCGGACTTGTGCGTCGTCAGGGGCGAGGCGTCGGTCTTATGGCACCACCCTCACCCTACGCGCGGACACCCGTCAACTGCGCTGGTAGTATACGCAGGGTTTTGCGGGCCGATGAGATCGATATACCCTCGCTGTAGTAACGTTATTCCTTTAGGAAGGCATCGGCAAGCGGCGTTCCCTTGCTTTCTACGTCACGATCCAACTCGCGCGTTTAAGGTTCAGGGGCGGGGATCGAAAGCAGAGAAACGTCGTTCGTCCCGAGTGAGCGTTATTCGCCTTGTCGTTTACGTTTAGTCGCGTTAACTTTCTTACTCGGGACAGGGAAAACAAATTTGGTTTAACAAAATGGGCGGGCAAAAATTTATGCGGGCAGAATCGGGCTTTGCGAATGACGTTGATGTTCGTTGCTTCGCCTCAGAATCTGCTGTTCATTTTAAATAGAGACAGAGAGAAACAGAAAATGAATACGCGTGTGTCGGGGCCTGCTAGGCGCGACATTCAAGCGTACTTGCGCGCTTACTTGTAATGAACGGCGACATCTGCGCTCTGCCTCGTGTGCCTGGCACGTCTGCCGTTTCTTTCTTTTTTACCGTTTTCTTTACGCGTGTCTGCATGCGTGCGAGTGTTCGTGGGTATGTGTTTGTGAATCTCTGCGCGCGGCTCCTAAGGGACCCTGCGACGCGCGCTTGCGACAGCAGCGTTACCCGGCACAAATCGATGAGTGCGCCGACAGGCCCTGCTTGTTAGCGCGGTGTTAGTTTTCTTCGGTCCTTGCGCGGCCTTTCTTTGTAAGTTTCAATTACGCCACTCACGTTCATTCGAGCAACCGGTGCGCGTTTCTGCTGTAGCTGCTGCAGTGTGGATGATGACGTTTTCTTTTTTCGCACCTAGCTGCGCAAATGAAGACCACTCGGGTCATTTGCAAGTACGCGAAACTCCATATGCAGGCGTTGATACGCTTGCTGCAGCAATTTCATCCGGCTCGCATCGATTAGTGACGTTGGCAGTCTGTCCTCGGTAACGTGTTAGCTTTCTTCAATTGTAATGTAGCCCTTTATTGGTGCGAAAACGTTATATGTACAATGAGGAGGCAGTGCAACTTCATATAGCCACTAAGCTACCGCGTTGGGTGTGCGAACATTCTCGAATGTCGTCGCGGTTCTGTTGCCAAACACTGGTTATTTAATCAGCTTGCTCACGCGAAGCGATTGTTGTTGCACATTCTAGTGTAAGCAAGCACATTCGATTACTCGCGAATGCACTGTGATACATGCACAGATAGCAGACGGACTTCACCTGTGAATTCGTATTTCGATGACTCAAGAAGGGACTCGACTTCGTAGTTATTGCTTTGAGTGTTGCTTCTTTTTCTGAGCATAAGTTCGACGAGTAAACCTTGTTAATTTCAATAAGCGAGTGATAATCCCGGAAACTATTGAGTGTAGTTTTCAGCTGTGATAAGCTCACTCCACTGTTAAATTTGACCTGGCTTTGTTCCATTCAATGGGTGGATCCATGTGCCTTCGTGTGTACCTATGCGGTGCTTTCTTATGTGCCCTGACTTTAGCGTAGTTGGAATAAAGGAATAATGGATTTATTTCTCCTGTTTGCAACAGAAAGGAAGCAGAAGCTAAAGGCCATGTAGCTTGACAAAGCCATCTGCTCCTACAAATCGGCACGGAGGCAGTACGCAGCATACAAATCATATACATATACAGGAGTGAGCCGAAGTGTCGGGATACAAACTATTATTGTCATTAAAGAAAGAGGAGGGGAACATGACTCCAAACATGACTTCAAGTTATGCGACTGTACTACGTGTTGCTGCGTTTCTGAATTAACTTTCCGTTTTATAGGCTGGCAATAAGTGTGCCTATGTGATTCTACTTTGCGTTACAGTGTTTCTGGGTTGACTTTCGGTTTTAGTGATTTTAAATGACTTCTGTTTCATATCCGTGGACCTAATTATTTGCTCCTTTCTACGTGAAGAAAGAAAGAATAGATGGTGCCAGATAAAGGTGCCAACATCTCCAAGGCATCACATAATATAGAAGGAACTCATGCTTTTGGCAGTGTGATTCTTCAACGTCACTACAAACTTGGTCATATAAAAGGAACCCATCATTCGAGCCCATTATTGAAACTCCAGCGCGTCAGCGACATGCGTGTACTTGGCATGTTTCGTGGGAGATTCGCGAGGGCTAAATTTCATGACGCGAAATCTGAAAAGTTTTCTAGAAGCTCGAGTCTCGTTTGCGGCGCTCGAGCTTTTTTTTTTTCGACTGTGCTAACGCTGCTAATTGGGACGTGTTTTCGCGGCTTATGGAAACGAGACGCGGGCTAAAATGTCAGCGATCGAACTTGAAGGGAAAAAAATTAAATAAAACGCTCTTGAGACTGCGAACATGGGAGCGCGCGCTCTGTCAGTGAGCATGCGAAATCCGCCCCGGATTAGATTGGAGCTTAAACTCTTAAACCCGCGCAATCCTTGACGAGGCTCCTTGAGGTCAATGACATTTCGTAAGCCTCTCATCCCAAGCTTCACGCGATTGTCCCAACAAACAATCCGAATCGGGAACCGGAAAATATATTTCAAAAATTCAACGATGACAGTGAAAGAAGTTTCTGCTAGTGCAAATTTAAATAATGTAATAGCGTCCTGATGTTTTTCCTTCTCTCTCTCTTTCCCCCTCTTCTTCGCTTCAATAAGGTCAGATTATTCGAGAAGAGACGAGACTGAGGATATACATGCATACGCAGTCGGTACACACCTCGACTTCGGCGAATTTTTTTCTAACGACATCACAATGTACTTATCTTCCCTGCTTTATTAAATGCCAAACATCAGATGTTTGGCCACGACAATACTGGCTGTCCCAAAATATTAACTAAGGAAGGCGACAAAAAAGAAGAAAAGCAATGAAATTACGCCACGCTTTCAGAACTGGTGTATAAAGAAATGCCTAAACACTTCCGGAACAAGTTGATGGACAAAGAAGAAAAACTTATCTGTTTTTTACTTTCTACAGCCATTGCGTTAAATTCGCTGCTCTGCTTACTCGTAATATATGTTATACCCGCCCTCTACTTACGAGCTCTTCTTGCGCAGCTAATGTTCATCGTGTTCATCATTATCCCTTATAAGTGTTTGAGCGTGAGCTAGCTCGTACAGGTAATTCATTTTAAACAGCGCCAAAAAACACACGGACAAGAAAGAGCACCAGTCCATGCTATTCCGTGTCCTTGTGTTCTTCTTTTTCTTTTTTTATGTGATGTTTAAAATGAATGATCATCATCACCAACGTAATGCACCGTCACCGTCGTACCTTTTACTCCTATTGATTGCGGCTGACTTCACTTTGGGCACACAACAAACAAACAAACAAACAACCAAACAAATAACATCTAGTGAAAGCTGAAGCCTTCCACTAGCGACCTGTAGTTTTTCCTCGTGTCTCGTGTCTGTCGACTCAACGCAATCCCCGAAACGTCTGCAATCTCCATCGGGTCCACTTAATACTCTGCCACTCTGAACTACGTTTCTCTTTTCTCTTCCTTTGGCACCCACGCTATTTTTTCTCATGCGAAACTGGCAGTCTGATTTAAATTATTTAAGACATCCCAACTTTGTTTTTTTTTCTCTCTTAACCTTACAGTAGCGCGTGTTTACGTCTCATGTTTAAAAGCGTTACAGCTGATCAGGGCCCTATCGTCCCATCTCGTCATCTTTTTTCGCGCTGCGAGAACGGTAATATCAGCCACGATGTGCTTAAATTCGTGATGGTGTGGCGCTTAGACTTTATAATACAAGGTTGTGAGCACCCAATCACACTCTGAAATAATCTTTTTTGTGCTACTGGCCTTAATGCAAGAGAACGCCATTAAGAGGCACTTGCGTAGGCTATATGAAAGGCAAACTCTGCAGTCTGCGGAAGGATTCTTCATGTTCAGGGAGTCGAACCCCGGCCTACAAATTGCAATGCGATGTCCAGAGTTTCGCTTCGTGTCGTCGAATTCCGCCCAGTCTCGCTCTTACATCTGCTGCCCTCCCGTTTGGCACAAATCGGCAGTATTGTAATTTGATTGCGACGTAAATTAAACTTTATGGTTTCTCACCGGTCTCACTTCGTCCACCATCCAAGTTTTGTGCCACCTGCGCCACCTGGCGGTACTCCTGAGCACGCCAGTGTTGTTCGTTCTCTTTTCTCTCCGACTGAAGCGAGAGTCAGAGAGAATGCATCACTACTTGTTGCTGGGCCAGTTAGTTCATAATTAATGCGGTGTGCTGGGACGCGACAAAAAGTGAAGTAAGGCCAGCACAGGAAACAGCGTCCTCTCCTGCCCTTTTGTTATTTCAATTTGTTAACTTCCTAGCATGCGCTGTGGGAGAGGAGAACGAAAGTTTACTAAAGGGAAAAACGGAGAGGGTGGCCGGATATGCATGTCTCTGGCGTGCGGCTTCCCAGAGCGATGAAGGGGAAGAACAGGGAAGTAAAAGGAGGCTAAAGAGGGCTAATAAAAGAAATAATACCTTCCGTATTCTAGAGCATTTCGCCACTCAACACCCGACCGGAACTCAAGCAAGCTTATGGCAGTGCTTCCCATCGACAGAAGTGGTCACTGCGATAGAAGTGGTCCCCCCATGGCAATCCTTTAGAAGTGAAGCGTCATCTTGAGCCGAGCGGCGCCGCTGTGCATAACTCGGTGGAGAAGATGAAGAACTCCGAGTCGAGAATCATTTGAGAATGCAAGGACGCGTGGTAATACATGTTCTCCGAACTGTTCCGCTTGATGGGTGTCCCTGACTAGTGCACATAAACACACGCACGCGCGCATCACGACAATAAGTAATGAGTCACAGCCGCTTGTCTAGTCTAGAACACATATGGCTGCTACAGGCCTCTTTTACAACTAAGCTGTATGTGGCTAGGATTCCGAGATTCTTACACGTTCGTCCGCAGAAAACTACATTCATCAATGGCCCTTAGTCCGTAAGCCAGCAAAATATGCAATGGCTCTTAGCACCGCAAGGCAGAGGCTGCAAGGGCTGAGCAAAGTGAAGTGAACAGTGCATACATTTTTTTTTAATCAGGTATACAGGTTGGACAGGAGGCTAAGGCCAGTGGGGCTCTTGACTAAGGCTCTCCAATGAGAATAATCTATTTTTATCGTTAACTAAAGATTTCTTCACTCTCTCACTCTCTCTCTCACGCATACAACGTACAGAACAGCATACCTTTCAACAAGGAACAGTCTCAAAACAAGCATCCAAACCGCATAATAGATGATAAGGTGCTCCTGATAGCAATGCGAAACACGCAGCGTTTACCCGCATACCTTTCCGGGTAGAGATTATTGTAGCGCAAGCTGTCGCCGCGATGCCAGCTTGCGACGTGTGGTGTGACGTCACTAGCCTTTCATATGTATAAAGTAAGCAGCCAAGCAACTGATTTCAGTGTTGTTGCAGCGGCACTATGGGCGGCGGCGTGCTGTCGAAATTGTTATTACTCACCGTTCCTACCATTACTTTCAAGTATAATAGCTACCATTACTATAAAGCCATAAAGCATTGCACACGCCCTTTGCAGTTGTAGTGGCGATTTCTAACCTCTTCGCTCGACGGCCGCTTTCACAGGACCGGTATGGCGAGCTTTTTTTTAAAGGAAACTCTTCTAGGAAAGAACTACAGCGAGACTTCTCGAAAAACCCACGTCTTGTGTTCCCTTTCAGCGCAAGAAGCAGCCAGTGGAACCCATTTGGTCTGTCTCGCTTTGCGACACAGCTGCGGAAGCTTATATCTTCCTTACCTGTTCTTACTATGTAACCATGCATTCCCTCTCTTAAGGACGACGGGCTTGTGCGACCATTTGTGACTATTAATGCATTTTCTGTAAGGCCACACACGTCATCGAACTCGCTGCAATTTCCTTCCCTCCTCTCTCTCCCTGTTATCTTTGTTTCCCCCTTTCCCATTCCCCCGGTGTAGGGTAGCCAACCGGACGTGATTCTGGTTAACCTCCCTGCCTTCTTCTTATCTCTTTCCCTCCTCCCCTCCTCTCTTTCTCTGTCTCTCTCTCTCTCTCTTTATTCCGGCGTTCATTGGCAGTGGACCAAGCGAGAGCCCGAGCTTGAAACATCGGCGAAACATCCCGAGCTTAGCTTCCTTCCAGGAAAGGACGATTTGTTTTGGATGCCGCGAAGACGAGACGTGCATGACGTGCATGACGTGGCGAGACATTAGACTGCGTAGCTCAAGAAACGCGGCGCTCGATTTAACGCCGCAGCCAGTCCAGAAGTCGCGGGCCAGTCGGCCATTCAAGCTTGAAAGAAGTGCAGGCGGGCGGCTCGTGTTGAGACCCGTTAGTCGGCCCGACGGCCTGAGAAATACGACGCGGTCGCCGGTCACGTTCGTTAGGAAAAACTGGGCCACGAACTAACCGGCAGAGTTAAAGTTCGAGTGCGCTCTTTATTTCTTTAGGTTCTGGCCGTTTCCTCGCCGGCTAAAGCTCGTTCCCGAAATAATCGTGGGTTGGATAACAAGGCTTCTAGGTCGGAAACAAAGGAGGTACCTATGGGATCACGAAACAAAGAAAAAAAAAACAGCCGCAGTGTGGATAGGCTATAGGACGACGACAAGACCGGGGTAATTGGAGATCGCTACAGTTACGAGATGCAGGAGTGCAAGAGAAATGTCGTTGCAAGCGAGGCTAGGAAGCGGACAAGCAATGTATCAAAGACGGTAACCGAGCTTGTACAAGATGGTTAGTACGGGATCACGTTTTGCCTGCCTCTTTCTTTACTTATTATCATGCGAAACTGAGAAAATGGGCCGTCGGAGATCCGGTTGTGGGGCCGCAAGCATCAAAAATATAACCATGCGAGCAACAAATGTGAAAGAAAAGAAGGCATGAAATAAAAAGTAAGGAGTAAATAAAACATCAGGTCAGTCAGGTATAGCCTTCCGTATTTTGTGCATATATATGTATCTATACGGAGGGTTTCAGATATCACCACACATCAACGATGCCAGTGCAAATGCAAGAGGCGCATTCGTTTAGCTTCCTGGAACAGAATGGAACCGCTGAGATAAATGTACGTCCGAACATGCTGTTTTTTTGTGTGTGTCATCGTCATCATTACCATAATCTTTTTTTATATATCCGCGGCAGGAGAAATTACTCACCCAACTATCTCCAATTACCCCTTTTTGGCCTCCGCTGGCATCATCATCACCATCATATTCAGCCCACATTTATCGCCACTGCAGGACGAAGGAATCTCCCAACGATCTCCAATTACATCTGTCTTGCGCTAGCTGATTCCAAGTCGTGCCTGGAAATTTCCCGATTTCATCTTGCCACCTTGTTTTACGCCGTCAAATACTGCGCTTCCCTTCCATTGGTACCCATTCTGTAGCAACTAAGCCACGGGTAACCTGCCTTACCCAATAAATAGCCCGCGAAAACTCACTTTCTTCCTCTCGATTTCCACTAGAATATTGGATAACCCCGTTTGTTCTCTAATGCCCACCGGGTGGTCTTCCTGTGTGTTACCGTTCTGCGCCTTTAATTTTCTGCTCCGTCGTTCGCTGCGCAGTTGATAGCTTCTGCCGAATACATTAGCGCCGGCAGAACGCTATGATTGCACACTTCTATTTCCTGCCATTTCATAGCTGGGATAAAGAAACAGCGCAGAGAATCTACGGAGATGGGAGGGTCTTGCAACTCAAGCGGTGTGCTTACATCTAAGGGATTTGCATGGGGAACGTATTAATACAGACGCGTTTGCATGTGTGCCAAGGGGCTTCAAAATTACTTGTAACAAGAGTGCATTAGACAGGATGAATTTATGTTAACCAAGAAACACGGAGTCGTTAGAGTGAGCGATCGTCTTCTAACGCGCCACTCACCACTTGGAATGTGGAAAGGGGATACGAGTGATGGGTGACGGGAAAGGTGATGATGATGATGATGACGACGACGACGACGACGACGACGACGACGATGACGATGAGTGAGCCATCGTGTTCTAACGCGCCACTCACCACTGGTAATGTGGAAAGGGGCTAAGAGTGATGGGTGACGGTAAAGATGACGACGGTAAAGATGATGATGATGATGATGATGATGATGATGATGATGATGATGATGATCACGACGACATATGAAAGCGTGCATAGTTAGAACTGCGAGAGCCGAGTAATTTCCTATTGCAGCTCGACTGATTTTTTTCTCCTTTGGTGTCCGTTTAAGACAAGAAATTGCTGTACATTATCTTTCTTTTTCTTTCTCTTTGACAACAGGCGCTAACTTCTGGCGATAACTCGTTCCACACAAACTTTGCGGTGTATATGTCCAGAAACTGCAAAGTACCTTGCTTTAGACGCCATTGGGGAGGACTCTTGATTAACTTATACCAATGGTGTTTTTATTACGTAACCCTAAGTGTAAGTACAGTAGTTAGTGGGTTCCACTCTATTTAGGTGATGCGGCCGCCGCGGTGGAGACTTAAACTTCCAACCACGTTATGTCACACGGTCAATTGCGACACTTTAAAGATGCTACACCCATTAAGGGGGATGATTTGCTCTGCAGCTGACACCATTACCCCGGAGGCTGTCGGTTTCTTCATTTCTTTTCTTTATTTTACACGACAGCGAGTTGAAGCTAGACGAGCGATGACACAAGCATTGGTTTAGAACTCTCAATTAGTTTTGACCACGTGGTGTGCTCTAACATATTTGACGCGAGCTTGACAGAGATAGCTACAGTCTTAATGTTGTTACACATGGGTTCGACAAGGCAAGCGGAGCATGCTTGAAAACATTTTCCCCGTGCTATGTGAGGCCTATGCGAAACGAGATTAAGAGGCGTAGACGCATTTGTCCACGTGCTATTCAGCAAGTGAGGAGACAGCGAAATGCCTAGAGTCATTTCCGTAGTCGTGCTTCGCGCATTAGTAAAACGACTTTCTTCGTCGATGTGCCGATGAGCTTTGCTGTAGCCTGGTGAAGCCGGCGCCATTACTTTCTCACGAAGCTATAGACATGTTATTATGTACCATGTGAAGTTTCGTTTCCCAAGATGCCTGTGTGTTATGACGTCACAAATCCGAATTTGGTCACGTGGGGGCAGAGCACCACGACGTCTTCGCACACTCTTCAGCTCGCTTGGTCGTCTGCTATGCTGCTACACAGTGCCACGCGGTGTGTCTTTACTTTAGCCCTTGTGGCTTGTAAAATTGCCCTTTCTTCTTTACTTCCCTTCTCCTTATCTTCAACTTCCTTTATAACCACTCCTTCCTAAGGAAAAGGCTTTTTTCCCCTTTCGGTGGCAGCTGCCAGCCTGCTCCTTCCCTATTTGGCCCTCTCTGCGCATGGTATTGTTTTCATACCAAACTATAACAACAATAATAACAAGTCTCAAGTCTCTGGAATACTTCGCCACCTTCGACTGTCACGTGACCACCCCCCGTGTCGTGGCATCATGACAGCTCCTGGGAAACGAAGCCGGTACTCAGAAAGCCATTGTAGTAAATTCTCTAGGGCGCTCTGAGTCTCTCTTTTTTCTTTTATTGTTTCCTGATATAGGACTTTCGTTTGATGCAAAATAACACAACAAGCGAGAAATGTCATGTCAATACTCCTTTTCGAAGTAAGCAGCAATAAGCAATTTGGCCTTCTTCTTTCAGCACCTGCACTTGTCTCGGTGCGAAAATGAACGCAGTAGTATAACAACAGTGCCTTAGGCTGCTCCTCGGTGCTACACACCGTTACTTCTTTACCGCGAATCATCCAAGTGGCCCGGTTCCGATGTTATGAAGCAGCAACGCGCCAAACCGAGCGCTGCTTTCCCAGAAGCAGTATTGAGCATAAATAGAGATAAAAAAGAAGAAGAGGTTGCTATCTTCGGTAGGAAACAGTCCAGCGGTATAAAAAGGACATAATTGTTTTTCCCGTTTCCTTTCTAAACGTTCTTGCGACGTCCCCTTTCGGGATGTACAGCTTAGTGCGGAGTGCTCGGCAGTGGAAGAGTTTCTTTTTTTCTTTTTCGAGCACCTGGCTGGGCCAGTTTCCAAAAGGTACGGATGAGCGACGTGCGAAGGCTCTTGACACGCCTGGAGGAAACTTTCTTCCAAAAGCGGAAGTAAGCGGTGTGGAAACGGGACACGACGGAGGAAACGGGAAAGGGAAGGAAGGAAGTGAGCTGGGCGGGCATCCACCACGTGTGTTATTCGATTGACAAGTGGCACGACAAGTGTTCCGTTCCCGCATTGCGCTCTTTCTGCCGCGTGTCTTTCTTGTTCATCTACCGTCCAGAAATAAAGGTTATAAGAAGTAGGGGAAGCAGGCAGAAAGCAATGAAATAAAGCATAACGGAAACAAAATAGAAGCACTGAGGAAGCATAAAGGAAGCACAAAAGAAGCATGACAGTCAAAGGAGGGACAAAAAAAGGAAATGAGTGGCAGGAACGAGAGGCTGTTCGATTAGTGCGACGTAACCCGGGGCAACGCGGGAATGCGTCCACTTAGCACTTAGCAGGATACAGCCGGCCGCATGCGACAGCATCGTCACGTCTGCCTCGAATTGAATGTCTCTGTAGCTCGTGATCGACTCTGCCGGAGCCGGCAGGACTGCGGGGCGACGGAAATATGTGGCGCCATGTCGATTTGAGTGGACGCGAACAGATCGGGGCGTGCGGCAGGCGTTTCCTTCTTGATGGACGCATAACTCCCTCAAGGGTTCCACGTGTGGTGCGAGACTGACAAAAGAAAAAATGAAAGCCGTGGGGTGTGTCGGACATGATCGACGATATTGGAAGTGGACGCCTTGATTTGCTCCGTGTGTAGGGGTGCTAATCACTTTCCTGTTGTACCTTGTCGCTTTGGATGACATCAGGCAATAGGAAGAACGCTTCCAGAGCGGAGGTTCCTAAATTAATCTATTGGAGCACGTCATAGCAGTTCTGCGACATGCCAATTGCAACCTACCAGTTGACAAGGGTCTGCTATTGGGCTTATTGGGAAACCATGATTTAAGGTTTGACTAATAGCGCAAGTACACCAGAGGAGACATAAGTGAAAACTGTTCTCTTGTGTCCCTTCTGGTGCCCTTGCGCTGTCAAGCAAACTTTAAAACTATCAAATGAGTTGGGAATATTGCGCTGTAAAGGTTTGTATTGCGACATCAAGTGTAGCTGTATGTGGCAGCGTTGTAAAGGAGCATCGTAATCAATCTTTTGTGATCTAAGCTGTCAACGGGAAATATTTACGGAAGCTTCATATTTAGAGAACACAGCGCGAGCTTGTTCGATCATGAGTAGAACGTGCAGCGTTTACAACTTCAAATGGAAGTTTTAAATGCTGCCGTAGGGTGTAAACCGATGTGCATTCTAGACCAAGGAAGCTACATTTAAATGACGGTCACGATATTAAGACATTGTGGTACTGAACTGAAGCCCGTCGTGCAGTTTGCCCCAAGACAAATTTAAATGTCACTCAACGTAGAAAATTGTGTGAAAATGTTATTTGACGTGCTCGGGATACATAAACAAACGCTGGAAAGGGCAATGCAAGTCGCACATTGATAATTCAGGTCATGAGAGGTTTTGGGAGGCACAAATGCTGTGCAACGTTGGTGGGCGTAATGTTTTCATGTAGGTGACACGGGCTGCGCCAGAAAGCCGCAACCGGATACTACCTATGGTACATATAAGCCCGTGTACTTCACTTCGCGGCATTGAACTTGAAGCGTTCACTGCAGATATGCTTTGTCAATAAGTGGGCATGCCTACACATTCTTTCAAAATATTTCTGCTTGTAACGAAACGTAAAAACACTATTAAGCAACAGTCTGAGAAGGAGACTAAGTTTTCGAAGACCTGTCAAGGAAGGAAGGAAGGAAGGAAAAAGTGGAAAAGGAAAGGCAGAGAGGTTAACCAGTTTAGCTCAACCGGTTTGCTACCCTACACATGGGAGCGGTATGGGGGGATGACAGATGGGGAGGAAAGTGTGATGAACTAAGGATAGGGAGATACAACAAACACTGTATTGTGAGTCACAAACGCAAGCAGTTCGATGAAGTTTGCACATAGATATGTAGATTTTATTTTAGCATACCCTCCAATTAAATTAAGGTTACTGACAACTTATGCAATTAAAATGAAAACTGTGTTCATTCTTCCTTCCTGTGCTAGCAATCTACCTGCTTGGCTTTCTGACTCAGTGAATGGAATAATATCTCGTGAAGAAGAAAATGGAAAATAGTGTAATAGTGTTCATGCCAGCGCACTTCAAGGAAAAGGTCAGCTAGCACATTGCAAGAAAGCAAGAAGCAAACGCCGTATGCATTTGAGCATACTGCCCTTAAGCACCGAAATCAACGAACCACGTATTAGTATGACTCTGCTTGATCTCTTTGCATATTGCAGCCTTATAATTGCGTTGTCTACTAACAGACCTCGGGACAGGGGACAATCTATGCAATTAATTATGTACGAATAAATGTCGCACTGCCATGCGTCACTAAGCTGTGCAGATCACCCATCTCGTATGCACTCTAAGTAGCAACGCCATGGCCATTCTAGCTCGCAACTTTCATAGTGCACTGACATGCGTCACCGTAGGCTCCTCAGTAAATTCAACCACAAGTGCCAGTACTTTCAATTTTTATCCTTACAAGAATCTTTGACATCATCAAAAAGAAAATTTGCAAATTTAGGCAATGGAATGCTGCGGACATGATATGTAAATATAGCGGGGAACATCTGGCATAACTCTGTAAAATGCTGCGAACTCACCTAGGCATGGAAGCATGCATTCAAAAGCGTATGGATCTAGATAGCTGTTGAATATCTTTTGCCTTAATGAATGAGCGCAATTTCTTCAATAGGCCTACGTAACATGTATTATTTTGAATAGTGACTCCTTCATTTTTCTTACTTCACGCAAAGCAAGTAGAACAGTTCATACTGAGGGGCTTCGTAGCGCAGCGGAAGTACGAATGCCGCAGAGCATGTGGCCTGCTACAATGTAGTCGTGGTGAGTCATCCATTATCGAACAGATAATTGCAAGTGTTTCTCATGCTTTTGAGGTCAAGAAGTGACGTGGCAGATACATAGCCTCTCAGGCCGCAAGCAGGGGCACACAGTAGCTTGAACATAGTTTATTACATCCTGCTAAATAATTTCCACCCAAATGAAACTAACGGAGCTTGTAAAGCATACTTGGTTCAACAATCGAAGTGTATACAAAAACATACGTTCTACTAAAACGTCACATCGCATGACCTCCAGAACCAGTCGCAGGGAACGGCAACTACCACACGAGGGAAGCAGGGAAAGAGATAAGTAGAAGGCAGGGAGGTTAACCAGAATAACGTCCGGTTGGCTACCCCATACCGGGGAATGGCAAAGGGGAAAACAAAGATAATAGGGAGAGAGAGGAGGGAAGGAAAGAAGGAAATTGCGGTGAGTTCGCTGACATGTGTGGCCTTACAGAAATTGCGTTAACTACCGTACGAACTAATCAACTGCAGCGGCGCAGCTGCTCCTGCTACCACAACACAAGATGCACCGACCCGCCGCCGCCGACAAACTTGGGCAAGCCGGCGCGAGCGGAGAAATCACGCGAACAGAGAGAATAAAGTTGGGGCTTCTTGCACATCGACACGGCAACGTCGCCTGCACTGCCACAGAACAAACGAACGAACGGGCGAGCCCACGATCAAGCAAGCAAAGTGACACGTGAGCCAGCGCGCAAACACAAAAGAACGTGCGAGTGAGCGAGCAAGCCAACGAACGAGCAAGAGACCGAGTACTAACGAAAGTGCAAGCGAGCGAGCGGATGAACAAGCGAGTGGGCGAGGCATCAGCAGCAGGTCCAAGTGGGCAGCGATCACATAAGAATTGTTCTCGCAAAACAATGTGATGGTTCTCCTTCCATAATTTGCTGCATTCACGATGCCCATTTGTGCAAGGTATCGCTCGAACAGCGGTGACAATTCAGGCGGTAAAGTACCCAAGAAAGTCGGTGCTGACAACGAGTATGAACAAACATGTCTCCGTTAATCGGTGTCCGTGAGTGCGCGGACGAGAGCGTCCCCGGAAATATGCAAAGCGTGCCCCTCGCAAGCCAAAGCTACATAATTTGTAAGCTGTAGTTTCGCCCGCGACGACCTATGTATACTTCAGGTATTCCCGATGAAACTCCCTAGCTGACGCCCTAAATGAACATGAAGTCGTATATTGCGGTTGTACTGCTAGGATATGAACGCCGCTGTTCTGGATTGCTTCAAACGGACAAAGTAAAGTATTGTGATGATTTGCCGGCCTTTGGTGAGCGTTTTTTTCTTCTTTTTTTGAGGTAGGAACCGAATTCTGTGCTCCTATAGCTATTCTTAGAGAATACGTGGAATTGGGAGCAGTCACCACATTTAAATTTACGCGTGTTGTAGCGCATCGCACACGATGAAAAACGGCGAAAGCAATCTGTACTGTGGCGCATCCGACCTCCGGCAACTCTACCAGCCGCGCTGATACCATCTGTCAGCCTTCTAACGGCTGCAGACCAAACACAGCAATCTTCGCTCCGCTGACGCTAGAGGGCTGACAAAGAAATGACGTATTCCACCGGGAACATGGTCTCAAAATGGTTTCCAAAAGACATAGATATGACTAGTTTTTTAAAAACCTTTTCTTAACGTATTCCAAAGTTAGAGTGGATCTGTCTGCTCAGAAATGTCTCTAAAACGTATTCCAAAGTTAGAGTAGATCTGTCTGCTCAGAAATGTCTCTAAAACGGCGAAATTGGTCAAACATCTTTTTTGTATGCTTTGTTCTTTAAAACGACGTTTTAAAGGCCTTGTATGCTACCTTGGACCTCCCATGGTGGCGTGATGATTTTGGCGTTGCGCTGCTAAGCCCGAGGGCGCGGGATCAAACTCCGGGTCGCGACAGCTACATTTCGGTGGGGGGGGCGAAATGCTATAAATGCCACGTGTACCGTGCATTCAGTACAATTTAAAGGATCCCGGACGGTAACATAGATCGAGAATTCTCCACTACAGCGTGCCTCATGGTCATATTGTGATTTTGAGACGCAAAACCGGATTCTGGGACGTAAAACTGGAGATTGTAGTTTTTTGTATTATTACCACGAACGTTGTGTGAAATAATGGAACTGCGTGAAAGTGGAAACTTTTCAGAGGGTATATCCAACGCGCAGTGTTGGCGCTTTAACAGGCATTGACAAGCGCTGGATTAGAAGAGAATTATCAAAACGGCGCCCATTCAAATTGCTTCTTCGCGTAGGCAGGACAGATCGGCACGACGGTAATGCAGGAAGAGAGCGCGGGTTGTTCGTTAAATGGGAGCAGTAGAACGTTCCCGTTCTCGTATTTAACAAAAAATCGCGCCTAGTGGCAATGTATTTCACGCACGTTTGCTAGCGAAAAGACCGGAACTTATACGAGCTGCTTCCGTGGTTCGGCGAGTCGGTGAGTGGTTTAGTTCCGCACGTTTATCGTCAAACAACCAAGCAAACACATAAAGTCGCCGTAATATTAAACCCAACTTCGACTCTAGCTCAACTTTCAAGTAACATAAAGAGGTGCCGCGCTGTTCGGGATGCGTGCCAGGAAATTGGATGATCACGTGGACAGACCGAGAGAATGAAATTTGCCTGAATGTTGAGGTATAGTCGACGATGACGGAAGTGGCAAAGCAGACGGAATACTATCTTCAGTAGGAGCAGAAGTAACAAAACGCGTTAGTGTAAATTGGTTTTGCGATGTTCAGGGAACAGGTCCGGTTTTCAAATGCGAAACAATCAAGCAAGTTTGCTGTGCTCCTGTCCGTGTTATGCGTCTGGGCCGCACATTATTTTCTCGTGAGCTCTTTCCAGATGGATTTGGCGTGAGTATTTTTGGAAGTTGCTTCGAATGGAACATTCCTGGTACAGCGCCCTTTCGCGCTGTGGAACTCGATATCGCGAGTTCGATTCTGGTCACTTTGGTGGCAAAAATTTAAAAAAAAAACGCTTGTGTGTTTGCATTACGGGGCGCGTTAAGGAACACTAGGGGGTCAAAACTACTTCGCAATTCCCACACTACTGCGTGCCTCGTGAGCAGATCGTTGTTTTGGCACTTAAAGCTCTAGAATTTCTTTTTTTGCATTCCTTTTCCTTTCGCTAGTCGGTTCATAATTACAGAAAAATGCTACTTAATTTACCCCATAGAGCCACATGATAAACAATTTAAAATTCTCCATGAAAAGAAAATTGAAAAGCTTTTTCACCTCTATTGCTTGCCAGGCATGATAGATTCATACAAAAAATGTTTTGCGTGAATAAATATTTGCAATTGTAATGAGTTAGTAATTTGGTTCCTGGACTACCCACAGGTGAAAAATTTCATCTGAAACGTATTAAATAAAGTGCTGCTATTGGCTTCGCGTTAGCTTTCCTGCGCCCAGGTTCGTTGCATGGATGTGTCAAACTGACCGTATGAAAAGTTACGCTTTCGCGTTTGTGGCGTTGAGACAGACATGCACAAGAAGCGCGAAGATTTCAAACATCACAAATAATTTACGCGGACTAACATTTAGATTTAAAAAAATGCGCCCCGTCTCGCCATGTATTGCGGGTCATATCCGTTTTAAGCTGCGTTTTGATGCGAAAGCGTCTAATGGCTCACTGAGCGAAAAATCCGGCGTCCGTCGGCATCCAAATTACCCATTCACCACCAGGCCACGTCACGACTGCACCTCGACGGATATCCCATCGTCGGAGTTCCATCGCTGCACCTCGACGGTCGAGTGCGCCTCGACGGAGTTCCATCGCTGCACCTCGACGGTCGAGTTCCCCTCGACGGAGTTCCATCACTGCACCTCGACGGTCGAGTGCACCTCGATGGAGCTCCATTGCTGCACCTCGACGGTCGAGTGCGCCTCGACAGAGTTCCGTCGCTGCACCTCGATGGTCGAGTGCGCCTCGACGGAGTTCCATCTCTGCACCTCGACGGTCGATTGCGCCTCGACCGAGTTCCATCGCTGCACCTCGACGGTCGAGTGCGCCTTGACCGAGTTCCATTGCTGCACCTCGACGGTCGAGTGCGCCTTGACCGAGTTCCATCTCTGCACCTCGACGGTCGAGTGCGCATCGACGGAGTTCCGTCGCTGCACCTCGACGGTCGAGTGCGCCTCGACGGAGTTTCATCGCTGCACCTCGACGGTCGAGTGCGCATCGACGGAGCTCCATCGCTGCACCTCGACGGTCGAGTCCACCTCGACGGAGTTCCATCGCTTATGGCGCCGCCACGCCATAAGCGATCCTCGACGGAGCAGAGTGGGCAGCTGCGTCGTTAGCGCGCCAGGTGTTGCGCGAGAGGAGAGGGCATCGATGTGACGCCCCGTCACCCACGCTTTCGCCCTCGGAAACCAGATTTATCCATGCATTCCTTGTCCGCACAAGCTCTCACCTGCGTTCTAACTGCGCCTCGGTAAGGCCAAATCAAACACGCCAAGCGTCCCGACGCGCTCGCTTGCCCGCGGTAAGTTCCTAACTCGAAGCTCAGCTCAGAGGCTTTCAATCGCACATCCATGCTTTCGCATTCACAACTCATTAGAAGTGCCTAGGAGTTTTTACATCGAAGCTGGCCGCCTCTTGTTGGTCGGAATTTCTCGTGGCTTGCTCACCCAAAAAGAAGGCAGCTGGAAAAGGGGTTGTGTTTGAGTTTCCGCGTAACAGACTTACCTTTTCTCGTATATTCGTAATACAGTCCGATGCTATCATGTGAGTACGTTTAGCGTAAGTCGTACTTTGAGAATTTTATTACACATATTCCTTTGAGAAATAAAATTAGTCCAATAACGCACTTGTACCAGGTGGAGGGCCTTCAAGAGTGAGGACGTTGCTGTGCACACGGCACCGTCACCGGGCGGCCTCGACCGCTCAGGCAGACGTCAAACGGCAGCTGGAAGAGGGCTTTGCCTTTCAATTGTGGCTTAATAAATTTATCATTCCTCGTATATTCGAATAACAATCAAGAGCTATCGTGTCTGCAGCTTGCGTGTAAGTCGTACTGAACACATTTCTTCTGACGCAGTCTTCTTTTAAGCAATAATTTAGTTCAATAAGGCGCTTGGCGGACGGTCTAGAAGGATGAAGCTGTATGCCGCACTTCCGCACAAGTGCGTGCGTGCACGAGTGGTGTAGAGTCGCGGACAGAATATTACGGACCACGAAATCCAAGAAAAAGCTGAATATCTCCGCAACCTCACAACGCAATCTGGTATTTGCATTTTGGACCTCGACTAGAGTATGCTAACAACGGTGTCGTGGGCAGTTTTACTGGTTACTGCTACAGGCTGCTCGGGAATTGAACGTTTTCGGAGATCCCGTGGTCCATTTTATTCTGTCCGCGACTGTACGTCCCTTGTGGTGGTAGGGACCGTGTAGCGTAGCCCCCCTCGTAGGCGCATTCCATCGCACATACGGCATACGGCGAGCGGTGACGATTTTATCGCCCTTGGAATTTATACGGAACATCACGGCCACGCCGACCCCAGAAATGCGCCCCGATTTTCCATATGATTCTTACGCAATAAAACAGAAGCATTCAATTGCTAAATGGTCGTGCAGTGCCGTCGAGGCACTGTCGCATTCGTGAAACTCTCGTTGCCAAATAAGTCGGAACTCCATCGCATGCCACCGCCAGTCAGTTTCACTGAACCCCACTGATCGAAGTAGGCATGGCGAAGACATCTGCAAGTAGAAAGTCATCCCAACTAAATTCCATCAGTGCCTCGAGAGTTCGCGGCATCCTTCATGTCCGCCTGTGCGACCTCCGTCGGTACGGACGTTCCCGATTTTCTTTGTGTGCTGATAAACTCGGTAACGTACTTGTACACCTCGGGTCATCGACCTGTCCTGCCATCGACAGTGTCGATCGGTTGCGGCCGAACCGCATCGCCGAGTCTAAGTCAACCCCAAACTTTTCCCGCTATTAATATAATTATCATCATCATTATTATTCTATGAACCGGTCTGCATTCGAGTAAATACGGTATACTGCTTTAATGCAATCCTACCGCCTCCCACGCTTCGTTTCGTTTCCCACACTGTATAGTTTCGAACAGTGTCGAAGTAGACCTTCTCCCAACGCAGATCTTTCGCGTATGTGACGTCATATTTGCCAAAGTAGCCTTCATCTGTGCTTCACACACCGTAATTACGAAACTAAGGACGCCGATGCAATGACTAATCGCTAAAGAATTGCAGTTTCGATATCTTTTTATTTCTTCTTCTTTTCTTTTGCTTTCGAAGCACACACAACAGAAATGTGGTCAGCTTACATCACAAAAAATGACGTTTTATTAAACCATAAACTTGGCACTACTTCATACAAAATGTTCATTGCTTGACTTTAGAAAACACCGTCCCTGTAGTTTCAAAAGAAACGCCGATAAACATGTTCCTTTTAATTTGTACCGTTCAATACTATACCCATCCAGAATGGCTGTGTTAGGAAGGTTTTGAGGGGCCTCCTAACGAAGAAGACTCTCTATCAGAATCGGCAATACGAAAAAATACTATGCTTAAAATCGCTTTTTAGAACGTCTGTCTGAAGTCCTGTGAAGCATATTTCTATATATTACTCCTAGCCGACATGCATCATTCTTATAAAATGTCTAGCCGAATATACCCAATGGCAATATCGCCAAGATACCAAATCGAAGTGACAGAAGCGTGGAATCAAAAGCCGGAGTGAAAAAACGTCGCTCGTACTTTAAAGCTATCTCTATACGTTTCCTGAAACCCACCCGGATATACACCTACTACCGTACCAATACCATCTCCTGCGAATTCCACCGTATTCCACTTACCTGGGAAAGCGGGAGGTAACTTTTCTTACACTGCGGGTTTTCGATCCGCTAGTCACTAGCGTAGCGTGCTCAGCAGCGTCGACTTCACGAATGTGAACTACAGGCACCACTTTCTGATGTGTGAGTCCTTTCTTCTTACATTCCAAACCAATATCCCAAATCGGGGTAGAAAGAGCCACGTAAAGAATTTCGCGCGAAAACAGATGCTCTAACGTCAGAAAAAAACGCTCCTCAAACGAAGCGCAGCCGTCTTTCGGGATCGTTTTTGTTCATGTTTCCAGTTCCTTTTGTTCGTGTTTGTGTGTGCAGTCTATATACAGGTCGACCAGCAAAAGGACACCCGCCTTCAATAACAGAGCAGACGCGTATGCGCAGTGTTTGTTGACCCAGTCGCGTGCACAAGTTTACATATCGAGCCCAACGGCGCAGGAAAAAGGGAGGGAAACAAAAAAAAAAGAACGCGAAAGGAAGCCTCGGAGAGGCGATGGAAGCCGTGCCAACACGAAAGGTAGTTGAGCCCTTTTTCACCAGATGGCGCTTCGAGAGAGAGATAGCAAAAAAAAATAAACTTGCGAGCGAGCGACAGTCTCAAGAAAAAAGAAAGGCGGGAGAAAGGAAGAGGAAGCGCGCGCAAAAGGGCCGTCCACGATTGGAGGGCGGTGCGGTCACGTGACCTCGGGCGGCCGATTCGAGCGCCGCGTAGCTGCTGCTTCGCGCAACGTGCTCGACGATGAGGGAGTAAAAAAGGGCGACTGAGAGGAGGGACGCGCGCACGTACACCGCCGAGAAGACGGAGTCGAGGCAAAGAGAAGCATGGAAGAGGCACCGCTCGTTCTTGGGAGAAGCGAACGATAGAACCGGCTGGGAGAAGAGGCAACAACGGCGGCCTGCGGCGGCGTGTGGGAAAGGGTGCGTCGGGAAAGGAGGTTGTTTTTCTCCTCGCTCTCCGAGGGATAATCCACGGAGTCCGCACCTGTGTTGGGGCCACTGGCGCCGCCGGCGTTCGGAGCGCCCGGTCCAAAACGTTCAACCCCACCACACAAAACAAGACTCTTTTTTTCTCTCGGCTCTCGAAGAAAAAAAGTCCGCGCCTTTCTCGTAGTACCTTACATCAACAACAACTTGTAAAAAAAAAAGAAAGAAATAATACCCAGTCGTGAAGACTCGCCCCAAACGCCCTTCGCTGCTTTCCGCCGACCAAGCGTGCAACAAATCCTACTACATCGCCGCCGCCATCCCCTCTTCACCTACCGCTTCGTTGGTCCGTTCCGTCGAGTGCCGTGGTTACTTGCATCCTCACCCGCCGCACCGTGTTTTCATCGCGCCATCCGTGCATCTTAGATCGCCTGCCACTCTGTGAAAGCCAAGGAGAAGATCCGTGCGCGACGACAATTGAGTCTCTGAATCGTAGTCAAGCACATCGGGAGGAGCCGACCTACACCCCGCGCAAGATCCGCGTTGTTGTCATCGTCGCTGGCGCCGCTCCCTTTGCCTCCGGCCCCCGGAAGAAGAGAGAAAACCGTCATTGCCGACGACGACTACGACACAGCGGCCTACTTGAATTCGTCGTGCCGTGCCGCTTGATTGTTATTTTTTTTCCCCGACGTCACCACTCCTCCTCGTTCTGCAAACGTGTTCGCCGAAGTCTGTGTTCGTGCCCACGTCCGTTTCTGTGCGCACGGTGGTTTTACTGCCGCCGATATCGTTCCGTCTTCGTCGACGCCACCTCGACGCGGTCTCCAACGGCACCGGGCTCGACTTGGCTCTACCTCGCGCTGCCCTTTGCTCGTTTCGCGCCGCCGCTGTTGCCGGTGCTGCGACGACGCTGATCCAAGACGGGAGAGGTTGAAGTGAGTTTGTCTCGAAGGTGGCTCTTCTCGGGTCATGAATCGCGTGTCAGCTGTACATGCCCTCCTACCGCCGTTGCCGCCTAGCGTCGCTTCGCGTTCTTCTTCTTTGTCGAGGAGAAGAGAGGCTCTGCCGGCCGCTCGAATCTGCTCCGGGCATGCGAGCCGCCCGACCGGCTCTACGGATTTGAAGAGAGCTGGGGCGTCGTCTTGCTTCGTGAATGCAGTGGCGCCGAGCGAATGCATCGCGCCACCAGCTTCGCGGCCCCTTCGCCTAGCAATACGCTTTCCGAAAAACTCTTTGGCGCCGTTGCAACGCAGTTTGGTTGTTCTTCGCTTTATGCATCCGGGGGTTTAGCCTGTTGTGTTTTCTTTATTCTGCATTTTTTTTTCTTTTGACTCCTTTTTCCACCGGAGCTCTTTCTCGCTGAAGCTTATATATCACACCTGTGCAAACATTCTTCACTTAAAGCCCTTCGGTCCTGTCGCGTCAGCGTAGTCTTGGACATCATCTTCTCCTCCGGGAAGCGTTTGTAGGAACCTCGAATCGCGCAACTTTTAGAAGCTCTTGGTACTTTCCCGAATGGTTGCAAGTTCTTCAGCGCGCGTTTAGTCGATATGTTATACGCGCTCTTTCATAAATACGCGAAAGAAAACAATACGATTGTTTCCATCTGTAGCTAAGTACTCTCGCACCAGATAATTTAGCCATTAACACTGTCCGTGTTCGCCATTCTTGAAGAAACGCTGCCCTTTGGAGTGACGTGTACATTTGTGACGTGTGTCGCAAGAATACCTAAAAGCAGCACAGCAGTTTCTTATCAGTACGATATAACGCAGAGCTCGCGTTTTGCTGGCCAGTCGCCAGTTTTTCCTTTGCGACAATAATACTGAAACAATAACTAAACTGTCATAAGCGGCCTTTACCTGCCCACTGTCGTTGGTAAAACGGGACCACACGTGTTTTTGTCACTACCGTGAGACCAATTATATATCGGGATCTGCCATCACTGTAGTTCCGACCATCTCATCTTATCAGCCTCTTCAACTCTACAGAACTTGCAAAATAAAAATAAGAAGATCCCTAACTCCTCTTGTAGAATAGCTTTTGAAGCTGTAAACCAGACTGCTATAGATTGCGAGTATCGGCCTTCTCTTAAGCAAATAAACGCAGGCTTTTGCTTGATGACGGTCATGGGAATGCACCCTGAATAGTGGGCTGGAGAGGTGTGACAAACTATTCGTAACAAGTGACCAGTAATGTCGTTTCCGCATAACTGTGGTTCGAAGCGGTAAAATAACAAAAAAAAACAAGTTTGCTGTTGGTGACAGATGCACAATTTTTTGATCCGGTGGAGGAAAGAAACAAGCTAGTCTTAAAACTATTGCGGTAGGGGTTCACTTTTAGCTTGCATAGTGTGAGCAGCTGAGCTCCGGACATCTTCGCCTTGTCAAATCAGTGGAGGGAAAAGAATTCGTGTCAAGATTTTGAAAGGAGACCACGCAATTTTATAAGGGGTCATTTAGCTAGTTCAACTGTGTCTATCATTCAATCACCCATTTCTTGCCGAGCAATTTTCACCCATTCTCACCTCTTAAGTCATCCATTCTGCCGAGCCATTTCAAGCCGAGCGAAATAAGAGGATAGAGGCGAACATTTCAACTGTTGACAATGTACATAGTTTGTTAACACCCTGCGTCCTATTTGGGCACCCTACTAGAAAAGAAGTGAAAGTCAAGAGAGTTTCTCACTGATTGGAAGTTCACAGCGAATGTCAGCTTGTCCTGTCTGCTTGAGCGAGTCCTTTCAAAAATAAAGGGACGACACCGTTGGAGAGACTAAAGGCCAGTCTTAACAACACTGGACGTAGGCTACTTTTGTCAACAAACTGCAACAAAAGTTCGTGGCCCGCTAACAAAATTACCTTTCCTAGGTCCTGACGTACAGTTTCCGTTTATACAAGAGTCACGTTCTTTTGTGAAACTTGCCGAGACGGTGAAATCCAATTTTCGGCCCTAACTTTCGTTTCGTGGGCAAATTCATTGACCCTACATGCGTGGGCTTCCCCCTCCTTTGCACTATAAGGGAACTCTGCCGTGATAGTTTAGATTCACTTTGTATGTCACCGGCGTAGATTTTTTCACTTCCCACAGAGGTAGTGAAACGAAACTAAAAAAGAAACCTAATGCGTGATTCCTTGTTTCCCATCTCAGTCATGCGTAATACTTCGTTTTTGTGCACCAAGAGTGACCCGTGCACCGCAAACGTCGTGCACAGACAAAACATTCCACAGCTTTGAGCACCTCAGCTGAAACCTTGTTAGTAAAAAGAATTACTTATGCAGTGGCTCCTGAGATTTCTGTAGGGTAGTTTGCTGTTGCCTAGGTATGGTGCTAGACCTTTTGTACAGATAACGTAATCGAAATTGTGGAGACCGTCACGCTCGTTGCAGTGGTTGTGAAGTAGGGAGAATGCATCAGATATACAAGTGAGGATCTCTGGGTAAGTTCATCCTCTCGCGCCCGGTGGAGTGAAACAGAAGAATCGAAAGACGAACTCGTGGTTTCTGCTTTTAAACAACCCCCGAAGACTGTTTGTACTGAGCTGCTACCAGAACATTCTCTCGTGACGCGAGCTGGATCACTTGAGGGTCACGCCAGTAACTACAATCAGTAACGGGAAAGACGAGACAGACAAGAAGCAAGGACGAGAACAACATAAAGGAGAACAAGCACCGACTCTCTGCTCAGCTTTTGCTACGGTCGCGGAAGAGTGGGTCGGCAGGAGAAGCAGAGGCACCCGCGGTGATAGCGAGAAGACCTGCAAAGACCGTCGTCGTTTTCGGTGAAGGCGGGTTCCCATCTGCGGCACCGCGGAGTACTGGATAACGAGGTCTCGCAAGACGTTCCCGCATCGGCGGGACGGCTCCCGGGCGCCTACGGCTCCTCGAGCCGTGGCGCTCCGGAGTCGCCTTCTTCGGCGACCGCCCCGTCGGTGCCTCCCGTGGCCGCGTGGCGTTGCACGATGCAGAGGCTTCGCGAGACCTTCCGGCGCTCCAAGGGGGGCCCCGCCCTCGAGTCCCACCTGCCCACGTCGGTGAGCCTCGAAGTGCCCAAGCAGGTGCGCTCGGCGAGCTTCGACGAGATCCGCTTCAAGAAGGAGCACGACCAGGACGCCTGCGGAGGGGACAACCTCCTCATGGTCCCTTCGACGAGGAACCAGAGATCCCGCTCGTTCGACTCGGCGACCACGTCGTCTTCGTCGTCCTCCCCTTCGGCTCACTTGGCTGCGTCCTCGGCGTCTGCGCCGCCTTCGGCGGTCCCCGCAGGCATGGTTGGCACCGGTGTTGGCTTAGGTGCCGGTGTTGGTGTTGGCTATGGTGGCTATGGCGGCTACGGTGGCTTCGGCAGCGCCACTGGAGGTGGCATCACTTCGCTGCCAGTGCCCAGTCCTCCGGCAACTGCCACGGACGCGCCCTGTCAGCTGGACGTGCCCAAGTGGAGGATCCTGCGCCGCTCGTCCAGCGACAAGAGCCAGTGCGCGGCGTGCATCCACTGTCAGTACATGGATGAGTTCAGTCGTAGCACGTCGCGCAGCAACAGCCCTCCCGATAGGCCCCGATACTTCTCCTCCGGATCGGAGACTCTCGAAGAGAGTGAGTCCGAGAGTGCGGCCTCGGCGCGGCCCGACGAAGAGCAGGTCACGGACGCCGAGGAGGACCTCCTGGTGTCGCCCACGTCGTGCGGTCTCATGGTGACGCTGTCGGTGCCGGACTCTGGCCATCGCGTGAGCCTAGGGGGCGACACCGGGGTCACGGTGGTGTCTCTCCAAGTGCCGCAAGTGGCTAAGGGCCGGTCGGCCTCGGTGGACTCGTCGTTCCTCCAGGTGCCCACGCCGGACCCGGACTTGGACCCTGACCTTGCGGCCAAGGCACACCGGTCGCGCTCCGTGGACATTGTGCTGCCGACGGGTGCCGAGCCACACTACACGCTCTGTCAGCCCAAGGAGAGAGGACACGCAAGGTATGTCCTTTGTGTGACGTGTCGGTCCGTGTTAATTATGTTTATAATGAAGCAGCGAGGATGGGGTTGGGGGTATTGACATAAAAGGCAGCGCAAGGTAAGGAGATAGGAGATGTGCTGAGGCTGAACCAGTCATTTCTTGTTGTCTTCGACCATTACTTTCTTGGTTCAAGTGTACCCGCAGTCTCTAACGTTTCTCTTTCTGCATGGGGACGCGTGAGTTAGCCAAGCGTCCATTACGTTCAACGATGAAGAAGTTGGGTTGTCTTGCCGGTACGTTGCGAAATGGGTGATAGTTGCCTTCGTTTCTGCTCACTTTTCCTGATTTTGTCCTTTATGAGACAAAATATATGTCTGCATCCTAAATGTATCGCTCAAAATTCAGCTAATGTCATGCTTTCATTGCATCATCTCCTAGTGTGCATTCGTACTGTCATTGGACCAGGAGCATTCACTAATTCTCCTACTTATCTAGACTGATTTTTTTACATGAGGGCATATTCTCAATTGATTTGGCAATGTGCATGAAGCTTGTAAACACCCTACTCTGTAACAAACGAAAACGTGTGTTCTTGTTTCTTGATTTGCCGCGATCAAAGACAAGAACAAAGACAGACAGATTTTTTTGTTCCTTTTCTGGGTGTGGTCTTTGTCTTTGAACACTGCAATATTCCCAGGCATTCTGCTGCGTTTTCTGGAAGCATTCTTCCTTTATTAGTGCGTTTTAGCGTTTGCTTTGTGAGGACGATCGACCATTGATTTTTTGCCACTTAATAGTTTACTTCCCAAGGATCGTAAATTTGGGCTCCATGGTGTATTCAGAGTCTGTTCAGAGTGTCTAGAACTTCGAAAAAAAAGCACAATCCTTCAAAACTATTAAAATCTTCTATATCACGTGATGCCTTCCGCTTTCATCCAGGAGATCGTTATGTCCGAACTGTATAACTTATTTTATTTATCTTACCCTCACATGCTCTTTTGTTTCTATTCGCAACACATCTGTCACTGCTTGCGCTCTGTTACAAAGTTGATGACGAAGAACCACGATACGTAAGGTTATACTGATTGCCGCAATGTTGTTACGTTATGGTCTGCATGGTGACGCTGAAGAGAAGACGACTAAGGTCGTTTATGTTTCAAGCGTGGCCATGTGCTGGTCTGGCCCTGTTAGTGCAGCGTTTGTAAACACGCCAACGTAGCTTTGATACATCGTGCGTCGTAGCGTCATTAGTCGTCGTGGCGTAACCGGCGTGGCGTCCGCTGTTGAGGTCCACTTCCGCGTCCTAGCAAGCCTGCCGAGCTACACTGTAGCAATGTGAATGAAATGCTACGGACGAACCTAACGTTACCCAATTGCGGGACGCCTCACTGCATGAACGCGGAGGCACCGAACATATGTATCGCGTTGTGTGCAATGCCGCTTTTTGGTGCACGTCATTCTTTCGCTACTCGTGTCTGGCGACGTGCGACGTATTTACATATGTGTAAAGTGACGCATGCAATGCGATTCTGTTGTGCTTCAATTGTGTTGCGAGAGTTCATGTTCTAAACAATCTCTCGCAGCCGGCGGAAGTGCTATGTCACAGTTTTACTTTTCTGAATGAACACACTTTACCCGTACACATCGTTCTTGTGTTTGCTGCTGGAAGGTTGCGTCGCAGTTTCAGGGAAAAATTGACCTAGTTTAACACGCAACTTAGCACTTTCGCCTAACTTAGCGCAAAGGGCTTACCTAAAGCTTGTCTTTATTTCCGCACCGACAAAATTGCGATCGATTTAACTAAGAAGAACGTGCCCAGTATTCGAAATGAGTTGACCTAATGACTATGGTTGCTCTGATTCCAACTGATTGCTCAATAATGCACTTCATCGACGCACGTTTTTGATACACTTAGACCACATGCACAAATATGCTTCTGACAATGGGCGCTTGACACTAGTGCCTGGTTCAATAATACCAACAAGAAAAACATGCAAGTCACTTACGTGCATGGTATTTCTAAACATGAACAAGACGTCGTTGAAAACACAAACATAAATCACAGCAACTTAAGGATAAGTATATAGTTTTCATTCGTCAAGAAGCATGGACATTTTATAGAGTTTATCGGGCGGAGAATATAATAATCCTGACAAGAAGAATTGAATATGTTGCGACTGTCGCACGTGATTTGTCAACGTGATATTCACGTGTGTCGTTTGTATGTGTTAGAAATGAGTTAACTAACTTAGGTTCTCGTTTGTAACGTCGAAACTTTTCTATTCAACATTCTGTAGTAGTTCAATGACCGGCCCTACTGTGTGTGATCTGTAGGGTGTTCTACTTTATTCTTTAGATTTGTCCTGTTGCTCTTCCTTTCGTCTTTCCTCCCCTCCTTCCTATATTCCATTTCTGTGTTGCTGTCATCTCCCTTCTGAAGAGTGGGCAGGCGTTGTGCCCCTTCCGGTGGCAGTTACCGGCTTGCTCCTCGCTTTCGCTTTCCGGTTAATTGTATATGTGTTGAAAACAAATAATAATAATAATAATAATAATAATAATAATAATAATAATAATAATAATAATAATAATAATAATCTCTAAAGTGTAAGTGGTGGCTGACAGAAGAACCAAGAGAATAAATCAATTTTGCTGAGTTCATATCTGATGACTATTATTGAAAATGACATGACATTTATGTTAAAATGGCGCATTATAGAATGATTCTAAAGTTTGTATATGCTTATCTTGACTAGACTCGACGTCGTTTGAATCGTTCCTAGGGCTCTCTAGATGATCAATTGCCCATGACAGCGAAGCGAACGTGGGTTGATGCATGCTGTTGGGCTATCTGCGTCTCTTTCCAATTTCAAATTTTGCGCACGTCTTGCAAACACATGAACCGACACTTTGCGGTGGGTACGAGGTCTGTCGTTTATTGTAATTCGTGAAATAACAGTCGTGATTTTACCTTTAATGTGACCCCCCGTAACGTGGCTATCATGTACAGTAGCAATTCTCCTTTTCCAGCAGAGTGGTTATTGATAAGCATCCGAATTCAGAGTTTTCTTACCCGCTTAAGGCGCTGTGTCCGCTGTTGTGGATGACAAGCTAGTACAGGAAAAACAAGAGCGCTCATCAAACTAACTTTATTTAAAACGTGTGTCATACCAATCGAAACACTTCTGACCAAACCTGCACTTCGAGTTTCGGTGTCTTGCTTGAAGTGTTTATTATCGAGTTGGAAAATGGACGAATAATTGTTTACTCTCGGTACAGATATGTCCTTAAGTAGCGGGTTCACTTTTTGCAATGTTTTCTTTCGCAACGGTTAAGGCGACGCAAAATCTCAAAGTGGCTGGATAGGTGCTCTTTCAGGTATGCAAGTCATAAAATAGTTGAAATTGTTGTATCTGGCGTGACTGCTGACAGTTCTGGCATGGTATTCACATTCTGTGCACTTGCGAGACTCGCTCAAGGGTCAAAAACTTTAAATTCGTTTGGCGCGCTGTACGCTTTTCGTGATCCTCAACATGGAAGAAATGTGGTGAAACCTAATATTAGATAGAAATAATCCGGTGCCTGGAGGGGTTGTTTTGCGTTGCTACAGCTTCAATATGCCAAATTGTTGGCAATCTTCGGGAAAACCTGTTTTGATACTGAAACTATTGCTATCATATATTCAAAAATAAGTCTCACACGAACAATTTTTACCGAACGGCACACATTCTGTGCCAATGTTTTGACGAACAAAATTTGTTGCGTACGACACTTGCATTCGAGGAGTTCGTATGTGCCTCTTTCAGTACTATTTATATTTATTTATTTAGGTATGTATTTATTTTTCGTGATACTTCAGGCCAGCATGCCCAATAGGCGTGGATGAATATAGACAAAAGCAATGTATGCATATACGACAAAACACAAAATAGTAAGAGAATGTTCGTTCTTTAAAAGCACACAATAGCGATGGAAAATAAGATATCAGACTCACCACAAAGATAAGAATGCCAATATTGCCATGAATACGTACTTTTTGTGCACGTATAGAGAAAGAAAGATGCACGAGAAGAACGTACAACATTCTGTATACACTGCTCAAAGACAGTTCCAAAACATTGCGATCTGTCTAGAAGAGAAAAAGAAAGGGAATGCCAGTAGGTTACATGCTGCATAATAATCTTGCAATATTCTGTCACTATGTGTCACACATAGCTGCTTGGCAGATTTTCCCTGCCCTACGCTAAGGCATTTTTAGACCATTGTTGATCACCTCAGTTCTCTTCTTGTTTCTCGGATGTTTGCATAATTAGTTTGGCTATAGAGCGCACTGGCTATCTCAAAATCATGGCTAAGAAACAAAAACAAAAGCGGGCACTCATTAAACGCATCGTAAAGGTCTTATGCGCAACAGATGTAAAAGTAAGCGGCCCTCTCAGCAACTACGTTCGCATCTGTCGGGGCTGTTGCGCTCGTTGGGCCCCCCACATGATTGCAGCCTGAACGAAAACAGCTGCGCTGTTTGCGTTCGCGCAAGCACTTTCTTGCGTGACATCTGCGCATGCTCACGCAGTCTGAACGTAGGCCTACATGGTCATTTGACATAGCACAGGTTTCGCTCAAATTCTCCGAACTCGAAGAGAAACAACCGTTACCGCGGTCCTGGCGCATAATGCCAGATTTCCCAACGAACTCTTTCCCGATCAACGCGCTTCGTTCGTGCCATGCCGTCGTCTCGGTAACATGCATGGCGTAAATCGTGTGCTTTTCCATCTTTGCTATTTTACTTTTTTTTTCGTTCTATATAAGGTTGACGTAAGAGGTTCTCCTCTCCAAATCTTTGCTTACGACCCGACCTGATGCTCGTGCTTTCGCCTTATCTCCTTCCCATATTGCCTATCGTTTTCGGGTAGCGCGGTGGCCTCCTTATCTCGGCAGGGCTGGGCTTATAACGGCCGCTCTTCCCATAAAGAGCTCTGCAAACACGCGAGCGGGGAACCTTACTTCCTAATTCGATGACCCTTACGGGAAACCACTAAGCCTACCGAGCAGGAAAGCCACAACAGCGCTGCCCTCCCCCCCCCCCCCCCCGCTTTTTTTCCGTGCCTCTGTTCATTCTGCGATGACCGCAGACTGTGTTCGTAGTTATTTCATTTCTTCTTTTTTTTAGCTAACTTCATTTTACTTTGTTTTTTTAATCGGTATTTTGAGAGCAGGCCAATAAATGGGGTAAAGGTATTTCAAGTCAGTTTTTCTCTGCTCAACCTACTATTCTTGTATTCGATTACCTTCAGCGCCGGTTCCGCTGTCGTGGCGCGAAATCGGGAAGGGGAAGAAAAAAGAAAAAAAGATAGGAAAACTAGTTTTTCAGCTTTCAGTGCGCGTTAAACGCAGTTTCTGGGTAACAGCGTTTTCTTCGTTCAACCTATCTGCGTGTGTGTGTGTGTGATGCCCAGATAATCGACGGCATTGCTTTTTGTCCGTAGCGTCGTTACAGGTCTACAGTTCAAACCATCGCAGAAGGTAGATTTCACAGAGCGAAAAGAAAAACAAGAAATTAGCTGTCTCTCCCTATTTCTAAGGTGAGGCTTTCTTCGCGAACCATCCCCGTATTTTCTGACCGTGGCTGCTTGCTGTACGCTGCTGCTGTGTTGGCTTGCCGACTAACCCACAACTTCGGCCACTGGGTGAACAATGAATTAAGCTCTGCGGTTTTACATGTGAAAACCAAGATATGATTGCAACCAGGCACGCCGAAGTGAGAAGGGGGGCGGGACTCCGGACTAATTTTGATTACCCGGGTTTATATTAAAGTACACCCAATGCCCGGCACACGGGTGCTTTTTTTTATTTCGCCTCTATCGAAGCTAAGCTAAACGTCTATCGTTGCTAAGCACTCAGGCTTAACAACGCAACACCGAAGCCACTACACAACCACCGTGGGTGGTCGCTAGGTGGATCAGGGTTCAATTGGTTAAGGTTAAGGTTAAGGTTAGGGTTCATTGGGATAAGTATACTAAGTGAATCGGCGTCGAAACCAACCTCCGGAGCAAGTTGGGTCACTGGATATGTAAAAACAGTAAAAATAAACAACGAACGACGTATCCGATGAAGGGATCCAAACTAGGTCCCTCAGCACTTTTGACGATTGCCTGTTTCCGAGAGGGAGGGCTGCCTATCGCTGCCAGGCCGATAGAGCCTTGCTAACTTTCATGCAGAAAACTGATTTCGCCTTCAGTTTATGGACATTCTTTTGTACGTATCTCTGTCATTTGTTTATTTCCCATTTTCTTTCCTATTTATTTGTTTCCTATCTTCTTCTCTTTTCGTTCTCTCCTCCCAAAAGAGGAGGCAGGCATTGTGCCCCCCTCGGTAGCACTTGTAAGCTTGCTTCGTCCCTGTTTCCTTTGTTCACTTGCATGTTTCCGTATATAGTAATAATAATAGTAATCCCTCGGCACATAACTCGGCTGCTCTAACCATTAGAGCACAATCGCTTTTGTTTTCCTTTCAGGCACGAAGACACTCTTTGTCCGGCAAATTGAGGGCAGTAGATGATCGTCCTCTGAGTGAACAGTTAGTACTAGAGCACCCTACCCACCGATCATTGGCTCAGAAGGCAGTGAAGGCACTTTTGTGCTTTCTGAGAGCCTTTGGTTTGTACGAGCGCACCCTTGACTCAAGTACTGCCCGTGCACGTCGCTATACCCTCTCTCTCTCTCTTCCTCTTCTCCCTTCCCCTTCTCCCTTTCCCCAGCGTAGTGTAGCCAACAGGACTCTTGGCGGGTTAACATCCTTGCCTTCCTCATATCCATCGCTCTCTCTCTCTCTTTATTGCCGGTTCTGCAAAAAAAGAAAAAAAAAACAGAGCACAATTGTTAAAACGAGGTAGCCTATCTTTGGCTGAACAACAGGATTAAAATTTGTTCAGTAGAACCAATTCGCCAATCGTTGCAATACATGCAGGTGGTTAGGCCGCGCCCAATAGACCTTGCTCTACTGCGCAACACTTTCTATGAAATGTTGCGTACTGAGAGTGAATTGGCATCAACATGTCTGACCTGCCCTCGCGTTTCCCCAACTATGGAGACCAAGGAACAATGATTTCTGTGGTATCAATCGGCAGAAACCTGATGTCATAGGAATTGAATGGTCGCTTCTCTCTTCACAGCTCTGTATAGAATGTACCAGTGTAATACTGAATCACAGCGTCGCTGGGAAGCATGCTTAATGGTCCCGGGTTTTTCGCATAGTAGACAATTAGTCGTCGAGGGTACAAACAGACCTATTTCGCTCAGCCACGTTTTCACTGAATAGTAATGCAGATGAGTGGAAAGAAAGAGAGCTGAAACATATTTTTTTGCGAGCTACCATTTGCGACATATTCCTCGCATACAAAATCTGGCACGTAATGATCGTCTTTTGTGCATCGCGCTCGAACATTCGGAAGATGCACAGGGTCCTTGCCGTACTTATTTGTGCATGGAGGTGGGAGCGAACAAGCCGAACAAGTTTGTTCCGTTTCGTCAAACGCAGTGGGCTTGGACTCGTTCGTTTGATTTAGCGGCAAATTTCGTCACGTTTTGATGCGAAAGCATCAAATGGCTCATTGAGGCGAAAAAGTCGGCGTCTATCGACTGGAGCAGCGAAACGGTACCCAAGTTCCCGTTGACAGTGGCCCCTCTCCTTTAGCGTGCCTCAACGGAGCAGATCGGGCAAAGCGAACACCCGCCAAGGCGCACCAGCTCTTGCCTGAGGGGAGAGGGCATCACCGTTACGCTAAAACCCCTTAAACTACGTAAAGTAGTGTCACGCATTGAAGAATGCCGCCTCCTCCTCGCGTGCTCTGGCCGAGGCCACCGCCGCGTCGCTATTGGCCTAATAGCATCACGTGAGCCCACGCGCCTTGCTTCAGCGCCATTTTTGCTCGAGAAGCGTCTACAGAGTGGCGAAGAGCGCTTGTTGGCGCCATTGCTACGCTCGAGCAGTGTAGGCGGCGCCACGATCGAGGAGGGAGTGTGAAAGAGAGGAGAAACGAGGAGGAGGGAAGGCGGAGGAGGAGAATGTGGCAACTTTACGAAGTTTAAGGGGCTTTACGTTAGGCCACGTCCCCCTCGCCCTCGCTCTCGGCACGAGCGCTCCGCGACGTAGCAGAGCGGGAAAAAGGTGTACCTGCTGCCGCGATTGCGTGCCAGATGTTGCGTGAGGGGAGAGAGCGTGTTCACGTCAGTTCACGTCGAACGCCTTGCGTGGAGATCATGGCGTTGCCGCCATGCGATCATCTTCGACGCGGTCGCGCTGCTGTCGTCAGAGACACCCGCGCTCTCGAGCCGCAAACACAGCTTCTCAATCTGCACAAACTCATTGATCCGCACGTTGTCACTTTGCGTAACTCAAAACAATGCCAGATAGCCAGGTACCTGCAAAACGAGGCGCGCAACGTCGATTCCCGCAGTGCCTGGGATCTGCGCAACACTTTTTTTGGTGTTGTTGTTAATATTGGTATAAAGTGCGTCTAAGGAGATGGCGCATTGTAGAGGCACCGAATACTCTGCTCCTACGTGCCATAGATCGATGAACACTCTTAGAAGAGCGGAGTCACAGCGATACAAAAAGCCCTCAAGAGCGAGTTGCCGAGTGTATAGTTCTCAGAAAGCGTGGCACATAGGCTGCGAGTTCAAAGTTTAGCTTCACAAGCTAGAACACACGCCCAATGCACTGAGTGTTCACACTGACTGCATTCAATGTTTCTGGTGCTTGTGTACCTTAAACGCACATAACCACAAACACTGAATTGGTAAAGACTGATAAAGTATTGTTTTAAAACACTATTTTTGTTATGTTCGCAGTTGCGAGTTCATTACTAGAACATCAATCGAAGGTGGAAGTTCCACTGTTCGCCCCAGCCCTTGTGCGTGAGTGCGACGGAATGGATTTCTAAGTACTTTTTCGTATTTGGTGCCACTGTGGCTCAGTAAACATTCTCGATGCTTACTAAGTTTAGTCCTTGGTTTTCATTTTTTAGAATGCAATGTTGCCCATCATTACCTATGAAACCTTTACTAGACCCGAATGTAAACGCGTCAAAATCCGCGACGTCACCTTGGGCTAGTGCGGGTACTTGAAGGCGGATTCACCACGTTGCTATCCCTTTTGCGTCTCTTCTCATTTACCAAAAACTCTTCTTGCAGTGAGAGTGGCATTTTCTCTTTTGTAGTGCATAAGTGCAATATACAAATGCAACTAAAATACGTTTTGTCCTTTTTGTGTTTCTTCGAGAGGGCCGAAATTCGCCTTTGTCGTGGAAGTCGCTTCCGGTAAACTTTTTTGGCCCTATTCACCTTCCCCCCTTCCCCCCTTCCCCTGAGCTTCTCGGCAACTTCCAAATTCAACGTATAATGCTATTGCTCAGGACAGCGCAGCCCTTCGTAAATGGATCGATGAACTGTCAGCTGCTTCGTTCCTACTGGAAATAAACCGTGCCCTTGTGAATTAGATTTTGCCCTTGACAGTGCGCTACTACAGCAAAGACGACGATTGTTGCGTGCGTGTTGTTAATGGCAAACTCTACAAAAGAGACAGAGATGGAGAAAATACAACACGAAACAAAACAAGAAAGAGCTGACGTGGGTAAAAGTCGAGTCAGAGATCGGAAGAGACAGCAGAGATTAAAGGGTCGGCGAAAGAACTGCTTTTTACGTCTCGGCTCGGCTACAACTGCAGACGAAATCCGACGGGATCCGAGGACAAAATGCAGAAAATAAAAGCGAACAAGAATCGTCCTCAGCGACTACCGTCTTCTTTTTTTATGTATAATTATTCTCTTTGTTGAACGAAGGGTCTTAAACACCAGAAACGGAGGATGAGCAATCGTCCTCACAGTGAACTTCTTTTTTTCGCTCTATTTTGACAGTGGCAGGTTCCGCATCGCACAGGCGGTGACAGCAAGTTTTAATAGACCCAGATGACGTCAGCATTTATCGACTGAATTTGCTCTGTCATGCTAGTGGCGTTACGCGGTGCGTAGGTGGAATTGCAACATAGTGCGGTTGGTAATTGGCACCGCCTTACCTTATTTGGGTAAAGAAATTCCTTAGAGCCTCTTCTTGAACACCTGAAGACAAAGTGAATTGCTGCGAAAGCACTGTGCGTTTTTTTTTTTTGACAGGGACCTTTTATGTCTTCGTGAACAATCTCTGTAATTTATGGGACGTAATTTTTGCTATCATGTAAAGTCCTGATGACATTATTGTACCGGTGACGTTTCGATTGTACTTGCCATCATTTTCTTCGCTTCTTTATTTCGATTTATCGTCACTTTGTTAGCATTTCAATGACTTTTCGTGTGAGTTTGTAATAAATTAAATCGATGTTCTGTCACGAGTATACTCTAGTCAAACGTTTCATCAATTTGAACCTTTTCATCCGCTTTCATTTCCATTAATTTATTTCTTTATTTCATTTATAAGGCACGTAGCTTTATTTCATTTATAAGGCACGTATAAAGCACGTAGCTGAGTGGACGCTGGTTCGAATCCCACCACCGGGCACATTTTTCTCTCCAGTCAAGAGCCTACCAATGAGAAGAGGCGGAGATACCTACGTACGGCAATGTGTCAAGTGATAAACGAAGATCGTGCCTCGCCTGGAAACTCCGACCCGCGTGGATAGAACATTAAGAAACAAGTACACCTCGGCCTTGCGAAACAAGAAACACACCAAAGGGGGGCAGCTACCAGTGCAATTAACCGCAAAGCGCTTTGTTATCCTTTCACTCGAGGTAATTAGCGTTGTGGCACCCTCGGTAAGAACCATCTCGCACAGGGCTTTAACTGTAGGTCTTGTAACAGATTGCGGTCTCTTGATGTGCGGCCGCAGGAAAAGTGTTTCTCCGCTACCGAATCTCCCGGAATAATCAGTCCTTCGTTACTACAGTTCCGGAAGGTGTACTGCGTGGTTTGCACCAGCGTTCGTTCCATTTACGATAGAGGACGCATGACGGACGATTTGTCACTTCGCTTTTCTTCCTTTCCGCTACGTATCGACGGCTCCCACGTGAGGATCTAGTCCAGAGTGTGTGCAGCTGGGAACAGGGCCGTCCTTCATGCTCGTTAGCCGAAACAAGGCATGGCGTCATTCCGTGCGAATGTTGCGGCACTCCTTTCCCAGTGCTAATTTGTGTCTCAGAGTCTACTGCTGTGAAACTTTGCCTTGGCGGAACTCTTTAAGGCCTACTTTGCGCTAGATCAAAAAGTCTCCCGTTGAAGGCTACAGTGGGATTCTTATAAGGCTCGTCCTCGAGGGAACGAGGCTTAGCGAGATTAAATTACGGAAAGAAAAAGAAAGCAGAATGACGACTAGAAAGTTTTAGCTTATCGTCTTAAAGCAAACGTCAACACCTCACGTAGTTTAAAAGAACAGCGTTTTTCTTAATGCGCATGCTCCGCACCTTATTGACAGAATGTGACTTACGTACCTATCTGGGACTCAGTAACGCACGTATTGTTTGCGTATACGGTAAGAGATGGACCTGCAAAACATGACGGTACCTATGGGTCTCCCCTTCATTCTGTAGAGTCAGGATCTTCGCGTTCTGTGCTATCGTTCGTTGCCAATTAGGGATTATTAGGCATTCGTTTCGTATCACCTCACCTGAATAGGAAGGTGCAGGTGGCTAGCGCGCCCAATTTCTCCTATTGTTTGGTGATTCTGGCTTCCCTAACTGTGTGTGCGTGTGTGTGTTTGTGTTTGTGTGCGTGTGTGTGTGTGTGAGTGAGTGTACGTGTGTGCGTGTGTGTGTGTTAGTGTTTGTGTGTGTGTGTGTGTGTGTGTGAGTGAGTGAGTGAGTGAGTGAGTGAGTGAGTGAGTGAGTGAGTGAGTGAGTGAGTGAGTGAGTGAGTGAGTGAGTGTGTGTGTGTGTGTGTGTGTGTGTGTGTGTGTGTGCGTGTGCGTGTGCGTGTGCGTGTGCGTGTGCGTGTGTGTGTGTGTGTGTGTGTGTGTGTGTGTGTGTGTGTGTGTGTGTGTGTTAAAACAAACGCTTTCGTTCAAGCAGCACGTACTGTAGCCACCCGCACAGTGCTCGCGTTTACCACACGCAAGGTGCCGTGAGCTATTCCGAAAATGTCTGCTGTCTGCTGATACGGCAAAGAGTATGTGTTTGTCACAAATGCGATGGCAGCTAGTCTGATGACACGATAGTGCTTTGCACATATGCGTTCTGTACACGTCTCATACACTTTCATACCCTTCTCATACCCCTCTTATACGCCGCCTGAGCTACGCTCTGCTTCTTGCAGCTCTTTGTCACATAATTGGCTATACACTGTTGGCGAACTCCGAAAAGAAAGCATCTGGCGACATTTCAGAAATATATTCCGTGGTTTAACTAGCTAACTTTTTAACTACCTACCTAACTAGCATCACTGTTACCGCTAGAGCAGCTCATAATTCTGGGAAATTTCAGTTCGCTCGCCTGTCTCGCTTAGCATAGCATTCAATATGTATAAAGTCGCCTGCAACAAGAGAAAGGCTTTGTCAGGAATGTTCGGAGCTCCGCGCTTATGTCAGAAGAGTGATAAAGAACTGTAACATAACAGCATTCTGGCGCGAAAATTAGCATTGTGCTTTGCAGGAGTTTTGTAGACGGCACCTTTAAGCCATCTTCGGCTTCACAGGCACTGCAGAAATCACATCCGGATCACGTTCGGAGTTTTGCTTAGGGCGCGCACCTCATGTGGCGTACGTGCGCATTCTATTCAAATTATTTACATTTATATGCAGCACACAGCCCACAACAAACATTGAACAGCGTTAAACTGACAATGCGGCACGTTGTTTTCGAGATAACAATGACTTTTTCAGGCCACTTTGATGTCGCTGATTTTACCTTGTTTAGAAACTAGTCTGACTAAGCCTGCGCGAAGCAGGTGTTTCTCTATGAATACTTTGTTTAGCGCAAAACGACAGACACAAGAAAGACGACAGGACAAGCGCCTTGTCCGACAGGACAGGACAAGACAAGCGCCTTGTCCTGTCGTCTTTCTTGTGTCTGTCGTTTTGCGCTAAACAAAGTATTCATGGATTCGCACCAACTAGCCCGCCAACGCATTGTGCTGAAGGTGTTTCTCTATGGTCCTTTGGCCGATTACCGAGAATGTTTCAGGAGACAGGAAGAGCGAAAAATTTTTCGCGAACAGGATATCTTTCGGGAAACTTACAACGTAACTTTCGCAAAAAAAAATTGCAAAACGAGCCTAAATTTGTAAAGTTCACGAATCGTTTAAAGAGGTGGCAGGTGTGCGCAGATGCTTGCGTCACACGCGCACAACTGCTGGCCTCGCACAAACACGGTTGGTCCAGCTGGTAGCGCTTTGCCGAAATCCCGAACGATGCTGGATTGCCCGCCGCCTGCGAAAATGCTCTGCACAACATCGATTCCGACAGTGCGTGGGACTTGCGTAATTAACTCTGCCCATTAGCGACAACCTAAGAATTAGACGCTCATGTGTACGCTGTCGAACTCAAACACAATTTGCATAGATGCGCCAGCCAATTAGGCTGGCTCATTTGCCTGGCGTCAAGCGGTTTCGCGTGTGTAAAAGAACGTTTTTTTTTTTTTCCTTCGTGCAGTTTGATCTTATAGTTGCGTGTTACAGTGCGAAAACTGAACGCCTAGAGGCACATGTTATTGACGATCTTGATATCACTGCTCAGCCGTAGCTAATGCTTTAGCGTGAAACAACTGTCCGTTATTTTACAATTAGTTTAGCTTTTACATTAGCGCAGCAATGTCGTTAGGCTGTGGGCAGACCTCGGCAGGCTCGGCTCTCTTTCAGACATGACAGGCAGGTGATCTGCGTTTTTGCGCAGATCACCTGCCTGTCAAGCTTCTTTGTAGTTTGCAGTCAAGCTTCTTTGTAATTATTAAGTTCTCACCGACTACATGCCATAGGTGCGTGTTCCTCAAATATTGAAATGTAAGATATATGCCTCGCGCGTTTCGAACTCGTGTATGTATTCTCGTGAATGGTAAACACCCAAGTGGTGACACCTCAGACGAAATGAACACGTGACAGCATCAGACGTAGATACGCTGGTTCGTTCTGCCTGTGTGTGTAATCGCGTAAATACGTGTGTGCGTGCGTGTGTGTGTGTGTTTGTGCGTGTGTGCGTGTGTGTGTGTTTGTGTGTTTGTGCGTGTGTGCGTGTGTGTTTGTGTGCGTGTGTGTGTGTGTTTGTGTGCATGTGTGTGTGTGCGTGTGTGTGTGTGTTTGTGTTTGTGTGCGTGTGTGTGTGTGTGCGCGCGCGTGTGTGCGCGGGTGTGTGTGTGTTTGTGTGTGTGTGTGCGTATGTGCGCATGTGTGCGTGTGTGCACGTGCGTGTGTGTGTGCGTGTGTGCACGTGCGTGTGTGTGTGTGTGCGCGCGCGCGCGCGTGTGTGTGTGTGTGTGTGTGTGTGTGTGTGTGTGTGTGTGTGTGTGTGTGTGTGTGTGTGTGTGTGTGTGTGTGTGTGTGTGTGTGTGTGTGTGTGTGTGTGTGTGTGTGTGTGTGTGTGTGTGTGTGTGTGTGTCTGTGTTCGTTTGCTTGCTTCTTTCTGTTGACGAAGGTATGCTTATTGCCTTATGTTCGAGCAAGTCCGCATCCCTCGGCTCATTCAAAGGGACGTATACCGTCTCGTATGAGTCGTTCTTGCTTCTAGTTCTGTACGCACCAGTGTGGGATATCACCACACTGTGTACATTCTTCTTGGACTTCGATAAATATATATCATAGTTCGCTAAGCTGCCACTGATAGAGCACCTGAAGCGCACGAATTTTATACATAAGTTTGCAAATTACGTAATATTACTTTGTTATTTAGTAGAGTTTTCAGTCATACTAACGAATCCGTGGTATAATCCAAAATTGGGTTTTTTGTTGCTCAGCGACAGAGTTGTAAACTTAGTAGGTAATTTGTTCTTTTAATTCTCTGATATTCTGGAGCTTTTGTTAGCACATCCAGATCCTGCATAAAAATTATGTTTACTAAACTTAACAGATTTGAACTTTTTCTTTTAAGTACAAAACAAACCTGATCGAATTCCGTGCAGTGGTACCACATAAAAACAATGTTTTTTAATTCTATTTAAATAGGTGCAATACTGTCCTCATTAATGGTGATACCAATGTGGGTGCTTGTTCCAACGAAATACCCATTGCTATCAAGTGTCGTGTTCCACATTTACCTCACGCATGTGGGACGATGTCCCATGTACTGACACCCGTTGCCAGGTAGACGTGTGCGAAGTAGCGCCTCGAATAATGAGTACAGGCTATTTTCGGCAAGTTTCCGAAAAAATTTGCAGAGGTTCCCGCACCATCCATCCGTCACGTCATGGATTTTCACGGCGCCCGCTAGAGCCTGGTTCAACCTTATATCGGCGAAGGCGAACCACGTTCATTTCTAAAGGAGTAAAAAACCGAACTGTGTATGATTAGTGAATCTGTTACAGCACCGTAACATATGAAGCGGGAGAAAAAAAAAAGATATGTTGACATCCGTGACGTCACACTGACGTACCGGCACAGTGGTTTCTGCGTGAAATTGGCAAATGGAAGTTCGGGCCTTAATTTTCGCTTCCAGTGATCAACCGCTTACCGAGAAACTAACTAGGAACGAATATTAAATTTAAAAAATTAATCAGTTTTCTCTTTGTCGTGACGTCAGGACTTCTAGGTTGCCGGCCTCGAGGCACATTTTCCGGGTGTTGCAGGAGCGACCCCGCGCTCAGCGCACCTGGAGCGCTGAGCGCAGCACAGGTGGGGGGGGGGGGGATATGCCTCGGGGGTCCAAGCTCGTGCTGGACCGTTGATCGATTTCCAATGTCGCGACGTCGGTGACGGTGACTGTGCTTCGGGCGCTCTACGTGCTACGTGCGGCCCTGCAGAGCCTGACACGAAAGGCGCCCACGCAATCAGAAGCGCTAGGGCCTTCCGGGCGCCCACGACACGCTGACTCGGCACTTTCCTATTTAATGGAGCAGTGACGGTGACATTTGCCGCTTGTCGTCATTTTTTTTTTTTGCGTTGAAAGAGCACCAAGACTTCCGGTCACGTTGTCTTGCTTTTGAGTGTTATGGCTAGTGGCGAGAAGCGAAGAAGGAATGATAAAAAAAATCGGGTGGGCTCGATCAGGGATGCAGCCGCAGGGGTGTACGTAAAACGTCTCGTGCATGGTGCTAAGGGTGTATGGGCGCTAGGGTGTAGTAATGACGTAACCGTATACACAAGCGACATTTGTTCACCCATTACAAAGCCTACGTGCTTAGCGTAGGCTACAGCTGGTTGGGCGTCCTACGCCGTAAACTTGCACTCGTGCTCGCTCCCCAAAACACTTAGATTCGAAATTGTCGATCAAGATGGATTCGAACGGCGCTTTTGCCAGCTCCCAGTGCCTGTGGCACGCGCAATCTGCTTTGGCTGTACTGCCGCACTTGGGCTATTGAGTGTGCTGCGGGTGTGCTCCGGGGGTGCTCCGGGTGTGCTCCTGGTGGATTCTGACGGGCTGGTCTCGTCGTGTCCCCTCTGTTGCGGTCGCAGACTCTCCCCTTACCAGTGGCGCTCGCGACTGACCTGCCGCGCTCCATCCCGCCTAACACTACAGATGGTTGGAGGTCCCGCGCTTCCCTAAATCTCCCTAGCTTGCGCTCCCTATGGGGACGTACACGTTTCAACCGAGGTCAAAGTAGGTGGGCGAGAATTGCCACCCCTCTTGCCTGCTTGCCGAGTCCCCTGGCGCCATTTCTGGACCCCATTTGTTGAACGCGGGGCTGGCGTGGCGCTTCCCTAAATCTCCCTAGCTTGCGCTCCCTATGGGGACGTACACGTTTCCACCGGAATCAAAGGAGGTGGGCGAGAGTTGCCACCCATCTTCCTTGCTTGCCGAGTCCCCTGGCCCCATTTCTGGACCCTATTTGTTGAACGCGGGGCTGGCGTGGCCCAGCAACCGTCAGATTTATGCAACAACTTTTACGTTTGTAAGCTTACACCTCCTGCTGTGCACTCGTTTGAGTTCAATGGATTATGCCTACTGTGGTACGAGAATGAGTTCCCCCAAGCGCAACCACTGGTTCCCGGTCTTACAAACGCACTTAGGAGCTGTGCGTCGGCGACCGCTGCGCACGAGGCTAGAAAGTTGCTCCGATTGCGTCATGCGTGGTGTGACTGACAACGCTGTCATCTGCGCACGCTGCCCATGCCTGATCCACGACCTCTTCGTTCCTCTACACAACGACACTAATATGTAAGCGACAGTGATGGGGCATGTTTTCGTTACGTGGGCTTCATATATTCTTACCCCTATATTAACCTTCATATTGTTACGAGATTGTATGTGCTCACTTGATTCTATGCCCCCCTTACTCAGTGACCCATGTAGGGGCTTTGCAAGATATGTTACAAAAGAAGAGTTCAGGATGAAACGTGTAAGGGCGTGGTAACAGGCTGTTTCTTCGGCACGTGGTTTGGGCATGTAAAACAGGTTTCGAAACAAACTGTCGAAGTAACTCTGTCACTGGGTGTGCGGCAGTGGGTACGTGTAGCTACTTCCCTGAAGCAAAATTATATTTAATATTTATCCTGTGGTTAGCATAATCGAATTCGCGCAACGCGCGTACTTCGCGGCGGCGGCGGTAGGTGACGCAGTGTGTGCAGCGGGAAGCGCGAGAGAGGACCCTGACGGCGTATACCTTTCAGCGTTGGGAGTACGGTTGGTCGCTAAATGGCCTCAATGCTAACGTCAACATTCATCGTGACATGCGTGCTGCTTAAAATTGTTCCCCTTAATGTCCCTTTAAACGGATATAACGTTTTGTCATGAAATGAAAGCAGCAAAGCGAATGCCTAATTGGGTAACTTATCTTTGTCTCTTGTCACGCACACGGGCCAATAAAGAAGTTTCGCCCACTTCCGGCACCTAAACCATTTGAAACGTATCTTGCGCGGCGATTGGCGCAATGCGATAACACAGGCCTGTCTTGATTTATTTATTAATTCATTGATTGATTGTCCGATTGTTTTGTTGATATTGGAAGCTTTCGTAATGCCTGTTGCCGATGTGGCCACACCATTTGATTGTCAGACAGGGATAACGTAAGGAAATCAGCAAACTGAAAGACCCGGCCTCAATTACGGGTTCTTAAAGCACCGGAAATGATCGACGATTTAGTATTCAAATTCAGCCCTTTGATGTCGTTCGCGCGAATCACCTGTTGGAGCAAAGACTCGACTTTATTGCGCTTTAACCCCCCCCCCCCCCCCGAACCATATGGAGGAAAAGAACGAAAGATGGCTTCCAAATCACTACCCTGCAAAGCGTGCCGTTGGTTCTTCTGGCGTGCTGACCCGAAAAACGCGGTATATGCACGTGAACCGCATCTTCTTTACGCCCGTACCTTTCGCTTTTATGTCCCCCATATTCCTCGCGCATTACGTGCGAGGAAGTAAAACCGTTTTATCGCAGCTCCTGCAGGCTTCACCGGAAAACATATTTTCGCGATCGCAAGTTCGAAATCTGAAGTTGCGAAACGGAGGTACTGTAAAGAGAGGACAGTTTCTCAGCGCGCAACGCTCCAATTGCGTTAAGAAAGGTCATTTAGCAATAGCGCTCGATATATGCAGACAGGAATGGAAAACAAAGCGACAGGGCTTGTACACTTTAGGCGAAGAGGTGTATATACTTGACCAAACAAACATTAGGTGCCACCTGAATGAGAAAGAGTGCAACCAACAACAAGAACGTCGCCGATAATGTCAGCCCCGAAAACTCAAAGACGACGACGGAGACGCAGGAGACACGACGATGACCCATAGTAGCGCCTTAACACGTGTAGAAGTGTAATGTGGTAGTGCGAAGCACATGTTCCGAGCATGTTGTTGTTGTTGTTGTTTCAAAATACGGCTCGTACTCACGAGGGGGATTGGCCACACTTGACAGATTCAAACACCCAACAACATACCAAAAGGGTTAAAGGCGAACATTTTGAACGAATCATTTGGCAACTAACTGATAACACCGATATTGAGAGTACCTATACATCAACTAAATAAATAGAAAAAGTTAAACTGAAAAGCTCAAGAAAAATAATGACAATAAAAGGAAATGTCCCATGGTCGGCACCCTAGCAGCGTCACCTTCCGTATGCTTGAATGAACTTGTGCACAGCACTGATCATAGAACTGTGTTTTGTGCCTGATTGACAGGCACCAAAAGACAAAATGCTCGGCGCTGTAAGTGCTCAACCTAGTTTTCTAGTTTTAAATATGAGCAACATTTTGCGGAACGAGGAGAAGCGGTGGCAAGAAAGAAAGAACTGGTCAATAGTTTCTTGTTCATAACAAAAAGAGCAGAGGCTAGTTATGGATAGACCAGATCTATGAAGGTAAACATTCATTGAGGGAACTCTACAGCGGAAACTTGATGTCGTGAAAGGCATTTGCTCGTGTTCCACTGAAATATTACATGTTGAAAATCATCTGCGGAAAGTATGGATGATTCATTACATCTCCAGTGGATACACGGGCTAAATCTAACCTCTTCTTCACTTTTCCTTGCTTGGAATTCCTATTCTTCATTATAATTATCATCATCATCGCCGTCATCACAATCACCATTATCAGTATTTTTATCATGATCATCATCAAGACCTACACCTTCAGTGCGGCATTTACGGTGAACAGCTGGACTTTAACGCTGGTACAATGATCCAGAAACTTTGTATAAACTTAAACCAAGCAATTAGACTAGTTTTAAGAAAACTATAATCCTCTCCCCTCGCTTAATTATTTAAAATTTCATTCACAGTTATTTATTTTTCTATCAATTTATTTATCGCGTAATAGAGAGACTGTTATTCTTGCCCGCGTAAGTTGCCTGCGCTCTAGCTATACTCTTCTTGCGTCGAAACTTGAACAGAAAAATACTGAGAGACAGAAAAGAAAAAAAATATAGGCGACAACCTTAGTGTCCCAAATCGCATCTCAAGCTTCTTTTTATGTCACTATTGCTTTGTTTTCTACTCATCGTATTATTCAGTAACATCCTGGGCATCTTTCGTCATGCACGATTCTATTACGTATATACTTTTATATTTTCACTCACTCGAACTTGTTTTCTTCAAAGCATATCGTTTGTTATTCCTAAGCTGACTTGAAAGCTGTCAAAGTGCTTGGACATCTCACGGCCCTTGTCGCGCTGGAGGGAGCCAGCAGTAATGTAAGCGGCGAAGAGTGGTACGATGTTTCTAAAGTGGTGGCCGCCCACTCATGCTGGTGTGAAAGAAACAAACACAGACACACAATAAACATAGCGTCGCAAACAACGCAAACACACAATAAACATACCGTCGAGAAGAGAGGATTCTGAAGTGTTGCTGTCAGCACGTGTTTCCAAAACTGCGAAGTTCCGTATTCTTGCCCTTTCTTGGCCTTGTTGTGGCTATCTGCTTCTTATTCGCAGTGTGCCTTTTATTTTTCACAGATATGTGCGTGGTGGCTTCTCCTGAAATGCACCGCTATTACATGCGTTTTATAGGATTTTATGGCAGATTAGAATGCAAAAAAAAGGAACTTAGAGTTTTGCTATTTTTACGCAGTAAAATATAGAAGTGGCTTTGTTGAACTGAATTCTGGGCCAAGATTGCCAAAACCAGGAGGTAATTACGAAGAACAGCGTAGTGGGTAACTCCGAATTAATTTGAACCACTAGGGGAACATTAACGTGCTGCCAACGCACGGGACACGGACCTTTTTTTGCATTTCGCCCAAATCGCAACGCGGCCGCCACGACATCGTACTTAGCAAAGCAACACCACAGCCGCTAAGCCACCGCGGCGGATAGTGACCTTATTCAACAAGCCTCCAGAAAGAAGCACTGTGAAAGTTCCGGTGAAGCTGCTGCGTTTTCACTCTTCTAAAATATATAGTAGATTACGTCAAAGCAACAAGTTTGTTCCTGCCTGTGAAAAACATTAAGCTTATCTAAAGATTACCTTCAGTGTAGCCGATAAGATACGTCTTGATCCTAGGCAACTGAGAGTCTTTTGGGCAACCACAAACTGTGAAAGAAGTTTGGTCTGACCTAGACTGCTAATTCTAAAGACCTGACATTGTAATCGTGTTATAGTTGGTGCAGACTACAATCCGCGCAGTACAGATGGAAACGCGAGGCACAGACCACATATCGCACTCATGTTATCTGTCTCTTGCGTTCAACGTGTTTTTCGCAGCCTGTAGTCCTGCAAGGTGCCGTGTAGTGTTTTAAATGCGAAGCACTTCTTTGCCTAGCCGAAGTCAAGGCCAGATGTGAGCCCGTCCAAGATCACAGAGTTTCACCGATGCGCGCTTCACCCCCATGCACCAGCTCAATGGTCGCTATTGGCTCCTGCCCTCCTTGCTCCTCCCGCCGGTATGGGTGTGGCGGCTACAAATTGGCGTGACTCGGTCGCGCTGGCTGTACTACGTTGCGCGTAGACCTCTATGTGCAGATGCAACATTGAGCCTTCGAAAGTATCAAGCCGAAGAGGAGCGTAAGAGTGGTCTGCAGACTACAGAGGTGTGCGATGCCCATAAGTGGCGAGGCAGTGGCGCATGTGGCGAGGCAGTGGCGAGGCAGTGGCGAGGCAGTGGCAAGGCAGTGGCAAGGCAGTGGCGAGGCAGTGGCGAAGCAGTGGCACTCGAACTAGCGTTTCCCCGGGAGGATGCGAATTCGTTCGGGCTTTGCGCCACGTCCAGGGTTTAAAACCTTCGTCCTGACATAGGTATTCGTCGAGGATGGCTTCGGCAGTAATTTTTCTCTTACAGTTGGATGGTTGCCAGCTTAAACTCCCATTCGAAAATGGCGTCCGCAGCCCTACATTAAGCAGGCCGCCTCCCGTCCAGAAGTATTTTCCGTGACGTCATTGGTTAATGCATCTAGGAGCAGAATTTCCTGCGTCTGCTGAGTGCAAAGTCTGCCTACGTTTAAACGGCGTTCGATTCTTGTTCGAACATGCCGGATTCAGAACTGTTCGCTGGAGAAATGGACTTCGTAGGTGCGAAGTCGGAATGCAGCTCTATGCCGTACGATTACGACAGACAAGAAAAAAGAAAGCTACAGGAATATAAAAACTGCGAAGCTGCACGCTACAGATGAGCGGATGCGATTGAGCAAGTTATAAAAAAAAAGGGGGGGGGGCGCTGAAAGCCGGGCTTTTCACAAGCAGGCTTTGTCGAAGATCGCAATGCATCCGCTGCGCTCGAGCACCTCTGAAAGGCGATCGAAATTCCTACATCCGTGCCCGGGTGCGAAGCTCCAGAGCGTGCCTTTCGCTTTCGAAAGGCCGCACGCAGAGGTGCATTTAGAATCCGGCCTGTTCTTCATCTTTATTTTTCTGACAAAGAGGGAGAAAGAAAAATCACCAAAGAAAAGATTTCTAAACAGTGCGTCGCGTCAGTGCTTTGGAGATGGCGTTCCGGCTAGTGCGCTTTCTCCCCTGCCAACCGTACCCCAAGGGAGACGTACCGTGAAAGAATCTCGTCTAAATCTGCCCAATAGGCTTGCACCGAATGCCTGCGCCCGTTCATTCTCTTTCCTCGATATTCGTGGTCCTTGGCGAGGCAAAGATGAAAGTTGATAGGCAGCCCTACTTGCGGTGACGGATGCGTCTGTGCTTAAATACCGGCTATCCAGCTTTGTGTCGCGCACAAAGAAGCTGCGGGTCGTGCCGCTGGCTGAGAACGAGCATGGAACACAAGACGCTCTCGACCACTGCGCACTTCTAGCCCTTCTTGGACTTGTCTTGGTTCAAGCCAGTTGCATTATTAATGGAAATTAGACAGGCTGAGTTTCAAGGCTGTGAGTGGGCCCTTCGGACGCGACCGTACCCGAAGGGCCTATTCACGGTTTGAAAAGTTTTAATACCCTTCCTTTAACTTCTCCTCCCCTTCGCTCTGAGCAGAGTAAGAGGCTAGAGGACTCTCACCTCAGGCCGACCTCTCTACGTCTCGCCAACAAATTTTACTTTTGCTAGCTGTCTGTTTCTGTAAAATAGCACCCGCTCAAATAAACGAGCCATTGCTAGCAGGCGCGGTAGCTGATTATTGTCAATAAGTTTTATAAACGTGTGTAAACACTTTCGCTAAGAGAGAGAGAGAATGAAGAGGAAAGGCAGGGAGGTTAACCAGATATGAGACTCCGGTTTGCTACCCTACACTGGGGATGGGGGATAGGGGTTAGAAAGATGACAGAGAGGGAAACGCAAAAAAAAAACGAACGCGCACACATGGAGACACACACACAAAAGGCGTTCCAGTTAAAGCCGTTCACACAGGCCGGTAGATCGCAAGAAGCGCAAAAGCGCTTCCACGGCCTTCTTCTGTGACGGTAGGTCCTTTCGATGTTGCAGAATTCTTTTTTCGGATAGCGGTTGGTCGTCCAGTTGGTCTAGTTCCTGGCTGAGGCATGCCCTCTGTGGACTGTACTGCGGGCAGGTGCACAAAATATGGCCAATTGATTCTTCATGGCCGCAGTGGTCACAGGTTGGGGTGTCGGTCATCCCTATGCGGAAGGCATAGGATTTAGTAAAGGCAACGCCCAACCAAAGTCGATATAAAAGCGTGGCGTCTCTACGGCGAAGCTGTGATGGCGCTCGAAGACTTAATGTTGGATTGTTGATGCAGTCGCGGATTGCTTAAATGTGGCTCATTCCATTGCGACGCGGTGCACTGCCGAGCAAGTAGGCGGAGCTTCCGTGCAGCGTCAGTTCTAGAAAGAGGAATGGGGACCTGGCGCTCCTCAGTATGGGCTGAGCGGGCAGCGTGATCCGCCCGTTCATTGCCGACAATCCCGCAGTGACTTGGAAGCCACTGAATTCGCCAAATGGGCTACGTGTACCATTATAGTGATTGATGTACTCTGCCTCATTGCCTATGTACACCGTGGCAAAAGCTACGGCTTGCATCAGCCGATTGGGAGCGAGAAATCTAAAAATAATAATAATAACTTATATTACACATTCACTTGAGGCGCCAGCTTCCCAGTTTTCAAATCGAACTTCGCGAATACATTTTTGCAGACATATTTTATTGTCAGTATGACGGCGTGCCGTCGTTCATAACCGGTGAGTATCTTAAAGTAAAAGCAGCAAAAAAGAAGCAATGCTTTCGAGACATCAAAAATGCGAAGCAGTGCGTGTCAGATGAGTGGATCCACTCAAGCGGCCAAAGGAAAAGGCGCTGACAAGCGAGCCTTTGACAATCGAAAGTAACGAGCGTTCGCGTTCAAAATTCATCACGCAAGTTTCGACGCACATGTAAATCTCGGCACTTTCAAGAATGCATATCGCTAAATCTAGAGCACGTTTGGTAATATCCAGTGTACGGGATTGTTTTTCTTTATGTTGCAAACAGTTACATTTATTTTTTACTTAGACAGACTGGTAATGCCGTATGAAACTTTGCACAAAGGACACAAAAACTTCGGCCATGATGCGACAGAATGAGCAAAAACTCGTAACAGTAAAGCCTGAATTTATACAATTGCAGTACAAGTGAGTAGAAAAGCAGCATACTAGTCTGACGAATGCATGATAGAGGGTCAATGTATAGTACAAAATAGTACTTGGTACTCAGCAAGCTACTGAGCTCATAATTTCTAAAAACAATAAATTTAATGCTGATTTCACCCTTCTTAGTTGGCAAATAAAAGTATAACAAGTGACAAACTAAAGTATTTCTTTTAGAGATGCAGCTTGTTATGTGCTAATGCAGGTTGAAGTATTTTAGTAAAAGGCTCAACGATATTAGTTAATGCCATACGACGAATTTGCGTCGAGAATGGACTTTTCTTTTATGGAAGTGAATGTAGAAACGCCAAAGTCGTTCGCGGCAGTTGAAGCTGGGCGATCGCTTTTTATGCCGGTCAACTCGTGACACAACCACTCGGCCATGCAGCAAAATTCACGGGTCATCTAGTTTGAGGACAAACACGGGTAAAACAGTAGGACGAGCAGGGGGTTGCGGCTAACAGATGAAGGGACACAGCGGTAACTATACCTGCTGACACTTAATTGGGGCCACCAGGATATACTATACGGCATTCACCACGCAAGCAAAAGCAGCGAATCATCAGGAAACACAACTAAAACCACACATAATGTATCGTAATCATCGGCAATAAACCGCCAGTGTGTAGTAATGCACTACTCGCTGCGTCATTTAGTTGTCGACCCCTGTTCGCGCCGTTTATTCGCAGCTGGCAAGCAGGCACTCACCATCACCATCTCTCAAGCAGCGACGCGAAAGCTGGCATGGCGCGCGAAATCAATGCGCGCGCGGTGCTGGCAGAAAATCCACGCTAGGTGGCGCGGGCACTTAGCGCCACACTTCTTCGCTCCGGTAACCTCGGAGCGGAACTCTATGTGCGAAGGTAGCATAAAGAGAAGCGGCATTGACAGGTGCGCACCGCAGCGTGTCGTGTGCAGCATAGGCGGATGGCGCAGGATGCCTGGCGCAACGTTCGAAAGAGCGCACTTCTCTCATCCCCCCGCAAGTTGCCGCTCTTATACGTGCTGCAGGCCGGAGATATCCGTGGAGCCTGGCTCTGAATATCAATGCCTACGTTGCCGGTGAATCCTCAATGAGGGAGGAAAAAGCACGCTGGCACGCACGGGGGAATGCGACGGGAGACACAGTGGGCGAGGGGTGCCTTCAATGCACTTTCGGCTGCAGATATTGTCGCGTTTTAGTGGCAGTCGAGAACCAGAGAGACGATCACAAGTGCGCGAGATAACCCTGCAAGGCCCGAACGCGGTTCCACGTTGGGAAAAAGAACGACGTCGTTCACCTTCGTAGCTTCCACGAGCGTGCACTTTAGGGCGAAGGGGGGGGGGGGGGTGGCACAAAAAGGTAGAGCAAGAGACAAGCGCCACCCGTGTGTCCTACTAGGTTTTCTCCTGGTCTAAGATACGCGCTTGCTAAAACGGCATACATGAACCAACTATCTCAGCAACACAATATGTTGCTAACTGGCAAAGTAATTAAATTAATTATTAGTTTGCTGAACTGAAAATTCGAAAACTGAAAATTCGCTTCAGCATGGTAAGAACGCTGATAGAGACTATGAGTCCAGTTTCCTGCGCCTAAATCAGAATTTTCAGGTATCAAACTAAGTGGGGTGAACAATCTAGGCTTGGTTGCAGGGTTAACCATATAGGCCCCCACTTCCAAAACATTCTGCTTAGTTAAGTTAAAATTGTTCGTAAGAGCAGATTTGATGCAACCGTGACGTCGGGCGTATCATTATTGAAGGTGGCCAGCCAATGGCAAGCAGCACTTACGAAAGAAAAGCTTTGCGAATTTGACCCCTAACTCCCCAGTATGAGTACACTCACGGCCTGAAAGACAAACAGCTCCCAAATCGCAGTCACAGTGGCGATCATGGTCGTTGAATTCATTGAATTCATTTGAATTGAATTCATTTGCAACGATGTTGGCGGGAGATCCGGCGAAAGGCTCATCGAACAGCTTGGGCTTGAAACATCTCAAGGGTGATCGGGTGATCACTGGTGCTCGAGCTCGCACGAGGACGCATGACACTCGCCGCGACGCTCGACTTCGGTTCGTCAGCGAGCCTAAATAGGTGTAACTTCTCTTTCGATGGGCGTCATATTTTGTCTTGTTCACAATCATGTTCTTGTAATGCATAGTATGTTTGTACGTTTATGACACGCGCGTGCGTCTTATGCGGGGATAATGGTGGCCTCGATTTTGTAACTGCGAAATGGCATGAGTGGCTGCAATGTAGCCTACTTCGCCATTTGCCTACAGGTAATAGGCAACGACTGATAAACTACAGAGCATCAGTGTGTCACTTCAAAACAGCACAGCTCCACTGATCGCAAACTCTCATCCTACCTTGTGTATAAGATACTGCATGCTTGCGCAAGTTCTGTCTCAAACTCCTATCTGTCTGCGTTTGAAATTTACACCGCTTTGAAGTCTATCAAGCGTTTATTAAGAACGTGGCACAAAGTACAAATGCGTCACGTCGTAACTGTTCAACAACACTTAAAGCAGACGCTTATCTATCCCTGTGCCTAAAATGTTTGGGATGCTGCTTGTTTGAACAAGTTCTCTCTCGATGTCTTTCACGTGACTATCCACATTTTCGCTCCCACTTTCCCTTATCCGTTCTTCTCCCTTAGGCGCCGAAGTTTGAACTCCGCAGGGCGAAAAACAAACACGTCTTTGTTGGCTCTCCGGTTTATACTTTATGGTGACCCAATTCCCGAAAAGCTTTTACAAATCGCTGATTCTCGAATTTCCTTTCTTTGTCTTGTTCCTCCTCAAAAGACGCTTTGCGCGTATCTTGGTTCAAATCGCAAGCGAGAATAGGCGACGAAAGTGGAAACGAATTCAAGCGGAATGCCCCTTTTCGAATCAATAATTTCACACGTTTGCTTTCCTTTCGATGCTAGGGGTGGTAAGATATACTGAAGTGAAAGGAAAGAAAAGGCGTCCCGGCGAGGCTCCAGGCGCTCGTATCCTTGCTCTCTCTCTCTCTCTACCTCTCTCTCTTTGTAATGCAAGAACGTACTGCAGGCAAAGTACGATTTGCAGGAAGTGCGTTCCGAGTCTTTCAGCTCATTATTCGACCGAAGCAATGAGCAAAAGGCTCCCCACGGAGGAGCGCGCGCCCGCCGCGTTGGGTTTCCTCTAATGCAGGGTAGCAATGCAGGCAAAGCACGCTTTACAGGTGCAGTGTTCCGAGTTCTGCAGTTGCTGTTGGCCGAAGCAGGGAGAGAGAAGCGTCTCCACGAGCCGCCTGCGATTCTGAGCGCCCGCTTCCTGTTTGTTTTCTTCTAACGTAGTGAATTACTGCAGGCAGAACTCGCTTTGCAGGGGCATTGTCCCGCATTTTGCATCCGATGCCCACTTGTGGATGCGAAGAGCGCGGAAAGAGTTGACGATGGGGTATAAGCTAAACCAATCACGCGGGTCTACATTACTGCGGCAGAGGTGCTAATGCAAATGGCTCGTTAAAACAAGTGAGCATCACGAAAAACTGCCTGCCGGGAGAAACATTGTTGTTTATTGCAGATGAACCTAGGCCTGCATAAACTGACTGCAACTTCTCGACTCAAGCGCCATTTTCAAGTGCGGCAAGATCTGATCCGCTTCACAGTATAACGCCAATTAAGAAAAATGGTGACGAAAGGTTTGAATCGGGGTGAAACAGGCTGCCCGTCATTCGTTGCATGTCGCCATCCTATCCCACCCACACGGCTCACCATTCACACTTAACATCCGTATCATGGAGGTAACTGAAGAGCAACCTAAACAGCCCGCTCCTGGATATCCAATGTGGCCAGTGAACGAAATGCCACTTTTGCTTGTGTGTGGGACCTTGTGCCGTAGGGCTATGAAAATTGCAGAATTTATCTACAGCGTTCTTCGATTAAGCATACGCTTATAATTTACTCGTCAACAGAACTTCATTGCGCATGGGGTCGGCAAGTATCTCTTTACTTGCGTTGCAGTTTTCGCTCCAATGAATCTGTCATAAATCAATAGGTACATTCGCATTTTCACCCTCAATTAGCGCGATCATTCCCTTAATCTTTTCCCACAATTCTTGAAGCGCTCGAGATGCTAATCATTGCGCTGCAAGACAATTCTTTCGATACTTGCGAATTTGGATGATAGCGCAAATCGCTAAGCGTCATTCGACAATATTACGAAGTTTGCCACAAAACGTATAGATTATCGCGTTTTAATAACCGACTTGAGTTTTCCCAACGTCAAATAGACTTGATCCTAAGTCATCGATTTCGCTCTATTCCAGGTATGAGCCTTGCTTCCACAGTGGTTTCCCCGAAAAATGTAATCAGTGAGCACGCTTCCTTCGCGGATATCCAACGCCACAGTAAGGCCGAGATAACGCGTTCCGTTTGCATGTGGGACATTTAATGCGCTAGGGCATTCAACGTCGCGAATTGAGCCAAACGCACCCTTTCATAACAGCTCGATTTGTGGTGGTTTACAATATGAGATAGGCGGCCGCCTAATTTAAAGCAACAATAGTTTCTATTCTCGTAGAAACAGCGGCGCCATTTTCCCTACAGCATTACGAGGCAGTATTGCTGCGAGAAACAACTCACAGCGGAGTTTAAAGCGAACCGTGCCACGGCCCATTGTTCTTCGTTTCTTCATTTAATTCGCGTTGTTATCATCTTAAGCGCCACCACTGCGGAGACGTCGTTTCCTCGGCTCTGTAATTATCTCCAGCACAAATATCGCTTTCAGTAATTATCCGCGGGGCCAGCATGCCGCTGGATTCTTAGAGCAGCGGGCGCGCGGGCCGTAATTTCGGAGCCCGGAGCGAAACTAGGTCTACACCCTCGATTGGCCAACGGCGGCACATTTGCATGGAATATTACCGCCACGCCGTGTGTCCTGAGCCAATTACGTTGTTTCTTTAATGGCGCGCAGTCCCTTTAAAAAGCTTGCCAGCGAGCGGATCTTTATACGCTTCTCCTCCCCCTTCCCCTCGCCCCCTTTTCTGGGGCTCCCGTCCTTCGTTAAGGCGTTCGCCACAGCGCTAGGAAATTTTAAAATGTCGTTAGGGTCGTTATGACAAACATGACTCCGTCGTTATGAGCGCTGTTCCTGATAAGGCTTTCATTAGTTCCAATGTTTTCGTAAGCAAAAGAAAAGCGTTCTGCCACACTGCTTGAGTTATTACCAAGTATATGTGTATCCAAACACGTGGGTTCTATTAGGGTTTCAGCCGCTAAAACGAGGTCGTCGTAAATTTCTCTACATTTACTCTCCAACTTTCTTGCCCTTCTGAGAGCATACTTAATAAGTGCGCGTAGTTTTACGGAGTAGGCGTTTTATGTTAAAAAAAAAAAAGGTTACTTATACACAAGTAGCCGTGTTGCTTGTAGGTGGCAACCTTTAACTTAAAGCTAGTCCTAGGTCTAGTATCGGTAGTGCAAGCTGCTCTTTGTTTTTTCCCCCACTGGAGTGCTACCTATAGCCATCGCCATTCCAGCGGTCTTTCTGTAACTTTCGTTTGTCTCAGTACCGTTATAACGCAACACGCACAACATGTTGACAGCGTGAAGAAATATGAAACACAATGGCGGCGGCTTCGATGCTTGCCTGGAGGACTTTTATCACAGTATTGCGTGTAACTTGCCTTTTATTGTTATTTATGTATTGGATTGCTACCACCGGTATTTCTTTCTCTCTCTCTCTCTCCTGTACAATAGCACCTTGACATCTCCTGTATATCCCCTCCCATTACGACATGCCTTTAGTAGCCTGTAAGTTAAATTTGCATAATTATTTGAATAATATAAATATATGAGCTAATTTTAAAAATGACCAATTTTTTGCTTGATGAAAGCAATATTCCTTTCTAAAAGACGTGTCACAAATCCTAGGTGCATTTTCTATTTTCCGCTCACAGTTGCTTCTCTTTTCGCGCATCAGATTTCTCGAGTTCCTCTAGAGGTGCTCGAAAGTTCCTCTCCAGGGAGAACTATCTTTGCCACAATAATTATTTACACTGCAAGCTACAGGAGGCTAACCTAGCGCGTTCTACAGTGTCACCTTGCCACGAGAAATAAAGAAAAGCAGTGATGCGGCTTTATTTTCTGTAACGTCAACTCCCGCAATCTTTCCCACCGGAATTAAACCTCTCTCGCTGTTTGCCCATCGGTGATACGATTGAAACAGCAGCTCCGCGTGCTCTGCAAATCATTAGGCGTCTCCACGAAGGCGCATCCTTTGAGTTGCTATCAAGCTTTTTTTTTTCTTTCATCACCTGTCGTGCAAACACAGACACACAGTCATCGACATGGAGAGATAACACAGACAACATATGAGGCCTCGAGGGAGTGAAACGTAATTTCCTCGTTGAAGAGTTCACAACACGGAGTTGCTAGGTAGGAAAGAAAATATGCGTATCACTGTCGTGTTTTCGCAACTAATAGAAACTGCGTCGAAAGCCGCAGTGTCTATATAAAATATTTTTTCCCTTGGCACTCGTGAGATCTTTTCATTTACTCTGGTCCAAATCTTCGGAGGGCGCTTTCTCATCAGCCCACGTGCCGCAATTTTTGCTCGTTCGCCTCCAGTGTTTGTGTACCGTTGATCAGGTGTGCCCGGCTCCCTGATGAAATACGGAATGTCGCTCAGGTTTGGGTCTGTTTGCGTTCTGCGCAAAGACTCGACGAGAACGCATATAGCACCTCACTCTCCTTTCTTTATTTTTTTTTTGTCGCTGCGCAATCATAATTTCGGGATGACAACGCGTTCATTTGTCACCCAAGTGCACCCCCTCCCCCCCCCCAATTGCTAAAAAAAGAAAGAAAGAAACCATGAGACATTCCGCTCTGTAAATGTGGATGACCAGCGAAGCTATTGAAAACTCCACCTACAACTGCTGAGGGAGATATCTAATGCTTTGGGGCTTTAGAGTAATGGTAGTAGTGGTGGGTTAGTACTCGAGACCGTTCACCGAGTCAAAGATGCTCGGACCGTGGCCACATCCGTTACTGGCTCGAAAAGCGATTCGTGCACTAGTGCAGTACTTGAAGTGCACCGGCTTAAGAGACCGTTTATAGTGTCCTTGTGTATGGTGTCCCTCCCACACGTACTCAGTGGTTACTCTCTCTCTTTCTTCCTCTTTCTATCCCCCTTAGCCCCACCCCCAGTGTAGAGTAGCAAACCGGATGCTGTTCTGGTTGACCTCCCTGTCTTTCCTATCCTTGTGTTCTCTCTCCCTCTCTAGAGTATTGGTTGGAATGGAAGTAAACGTAATTTTTCACAGCACGCCGCCGCGCGTAGCGTTGCTCCAGCAACATTTCAATTCGTTCCTGGGCTGGTCATTTTATATACGAAAGGCTAGTGACGTCACACCCCACGTCACAAGCTGCCGTCGCCGCGGCAGCTTGCACAACGGTAATATTTACCGGGAAACGTATGCGAGGAGCGATGCGTGCTTCGCAGGGCTATCACGAGCGCCTTATCAGTTACGCGTATATGCTTCGGGTGCTTGTTTTGAGATTGTTATTTATTGAAACGTAGGCTGTTCTGTACGTTGCGTTGCATGTGTGATTCCAAAAAATGAATGGACTGTGCGCTGTACTTTGCCAAGTGCTTGTAGCCTCTGCCTTATCCGAACTAAGCAAACACCTTGGCTAGAAGCACCGGACCCACTGCCCGATGGCTTGACGGCGGCCTGCCACTGAGCGTGAGGTAGAGGGTTCGATTACAAGCCGCGCGGCGGGATGCATACCGACGTGACCGTCGAATCCAAAAAACGCTCGTTTTTCTATAGGTCTAGCCGCACGCAGAGCAAACGCCAGTGTGGCCAATTATTCCCGGGCCCTTCCACTGAGCAGAGTCTGTCATGGACCCCAGCTCTTCTCCAACCATCGGGACGTCAGGCAGGCTCGATCAATCATCCATTGCCGCGACTCGCCGCAAAGGTTTCGCCTTTCGCTCCGGCAAGTCTCCTTTCTCGAGCAAATCTTCCGTCGGTGAACGATGTTTATTGGGTTTCACTTTGTTTTTGGCTGCTTGCGAGGAACGATTCCACGCCCTTCGACGTTTGTGTAAGCTTCTCTTTTGTTTGTCTTTGTTCTTTTTTTAGACGTATATGCTTCGTATTTACCGCCACCATATGCTGCCGCGTGTTGGCTTCCTACTAGACAACGGCGAAATAGGTCAAAAACCAGCAGAGGTCGTGCTCGATTTCGTCAGGGACTCATTGAGTGCAGTGAAAGTTGCCCTCTTGTACCTGTTCGTCGGTTTACTATTCTACCGTGTCCTAAGCCCATACCGCTATAGTCAAATGAAAATGTCACAGCCTACGCTTGGACGGAACCTCACATTGGATACGCCACAAACGCAAAAATTTCGGTGATTTTGATAAGCTTAAAGGGACTCTAAAGGAGTAAAAGCGACCTCTAGCTAGTACTTGAGTAATAGCAACTTAATGTAAGATTTGCGATTTCTGACCTGGAAGAAAGAGTAGACACGATGATGATATAAGAAGCTTTCTTAATTTTTTAACTTGGCTGCCACACTGAGGCGCCCACGACGTCAGTCTCACTGGTCTCACCTAGCGTGTTTCACGCTAGATTTCACGCAGTTACCTGGACGCTTTTGATGTAGGAAATGTTTACAAAAGTTGGCACACACACACACACACACACACGCGCACAGTCGGAGTAAACGCCTTCGCAATACGTAATGCCACAAAGGGTTGGTGCGGCGTAAGATGAAGATGATCGCGTTACCACCCGTTTTCTGTCGGTCGTTTTTGTTTCGTTTAGGCCTGTCAAGCCTCCGCCATGACCAAGGGCGACCAATTCGAAATTTAATTAGCCCTAATACACGCAGCCATCGGGTGCTATAATGAGTCGCCCTTTTATCTGGTCAGCGCCGTTCGAAAAGTCGCTAGCGGTACGCGAACCAAGTCTGGACCGAAGCCTATTTAGCCCCTTATTTTCTGTTATTTATTCTGTTTAACCATGCATGGCACGCTATCTCTGTGGACCAGACGCGTCAGTATCACCCTGCCGCAAAGTTATGCCACCAGGACACCAAGCGTATACCGTCGACTGCGCCGAACGCCGTGAACGGGACGAGCGGCCTATTTCGACATGCAGATATGACAGGTCATTGGTGTAATCGTTAAACGATCGTTGTTCTTTGGCGGCCCTGGCTTTTACGCGTCGGGAGGCTGCGCTTACTATACAGGCGATCGCCGAATACTCCTGGGCGAGAACAAGGCACCAAAGCAAAAACAAAACAAACCAAAAACCCATTCTGCGATCCGGGCAAGCGATCCCGTGGTCCCAGGCCGGCCAGAAATGTTGTCGTCTGTTCTTCCCTCCCCCCCCCCCCTTCACCAGAAGAAAAGTTTCGGTATCGCTGTTATGATGCAGACGACATTGCGACACTAAGCAATGTATGTAGCATGGTGCGCCGTTATGGCTGCTGTGTTGAACAAGGCCATTTTAGTTCGAGACACAAGTTTGGGATTTCGGAAGAGCTTCTCTTGGGGAATTCGCTATCTCGGCGAGCGAAAATGGTCACCGCCGCGAAATCGGCGCGCACAGCGCAAACGACGCCCCCGTGCAAGATCCCGAAATGTCCTGCCCTTCCCACCCTCCCTCTCTTTTTCATCTACTTATTTTTCCTTAGTTCGGAGCAATGACTACTACTCGTAGACTGCTGGGTCACTGCTCAAGAGATAAGAAGCGCCGAGCTGAAATAGCGTACGCTCAGACAACAAGACCACAAAAGACATCACAGAAAACAGAAGGATTTGATTGCGTAGGACGCCCCAATTTCAGAGTCCCGGCGTGACCGTCTGAGAGTGGTACGTAAGCAATAGTAAAGAAGCAAGATGAACTGTAACGAAGAACGGTTGATTGCGTGGAATGGGACCATTTGAGACTGGTAAGAAAGAAAAGAGAAAAGAAGTGGAGGAGCGAGAGAGGAAAAAAAGTCGAAGGAAGCGAAGGAACATGTTACGACGTTAGTAAGGCTGTAGAAGGCGGAAAACACTGCGGCAGCGCTAGCGCCACTACGACCGATCCAAATCCCCAGACCGAAATCAACCACAACGGAAATGGCGCCATATATCAGGCACTTGGGTACACACCACTGACTTAAGTTCTTGTTCTTCATTCTTTATTTTTCTTTCTTTCTTTCTTTGTTATGCGTCTCTTCAGAAGACTGCGAAACGAGGGACACTTTTCGGTCAGGGCGTCCTGGTTTCGTTAACCTTTCACGCTTCCTGACTGCCGTTGACCCACATGAGCCGCCCTCACCCCTTCGTCGCGTTTGCGACTGCTTCAGATAACAACTGTGCCAGGACAGTACTATGTTCTTACACATGTCCTTCAGCTCTCAAGTATATAAACACTATATTTTATGCGAAGCATACTAGCCGCACAACCACGCTCTTCCTTGCTGCGCCGCGCGCGGCCGCGTACCTACCATATGACGTCAGAACAGCTGCAAAAGCGGAGGCTCAACTCGTGCGCTCGCTTGCGGCCACCTAGCTACATAGCTGGGTCTCAGCTCGTGCGCTCGCCTGCATGAGTTGTTTCTACGTCTAGCCGAACCAAATATAGCCAAGCAACAGCAGTTCACCAAGCTAAACAGTGGTTGAACAACTAAAATAAAGGCTAGTATTCTTCGCATCCTGGGCTTAACCTTAGCTAAGCTACAGCCATTTCTTTGTTTTGCTTTTTGTTTTTCTTTTCTCGTGGCTCGCAGGCAGCGTTCCACAACAGCTTTCCATTTACCCGACACTTTACGACAGACATATTATTATTGCAGATGATTACCTTCTACGGCACTACGAAGAGTTGTCAGTTAAGTAGGAAGCGTAGGAGGCGTGGGCGCCTTTAATCAGAGCTAGTTACTTCGTTTTACATTGAGGTGCGCAAAATAATAAAGGTCACAGATATGGAAAAGAAGTAACTTAAGATCACAGTAAACTGAAAGTCTCCTCTGAAACAGAGCAACACAAAGTCCAGTCACACAATTGCGCTAAATTCGCGTTTTTTTTTCGTTTTTTTTTCCACACGGGCTACCAGGCGTCATAATAGACTCAAGCAAATGCGTGCTTGTATCGTCATGATGAAACTAAAAAAAAAATTAAATTATGGGGTTTTACGTGCCAAAACCACTTTGTATATGAGGCACGTCGTAGTGGGGGACTCCGGAAATTTAGACCACCTGGTGTTCTTTAACGTGCACCTAAATCTAAGTACACGGGTGTTTTCGCCCCCATCGAAACGCGGCCGCCGTGGCCGGGATTTGATGCCGCGACCTCGTGCTCAGCAGCCTAACACCATAGCCACGGAGCAACCACGGCGATTATAATGAAACTGCGCAAGTGACCTTGCAATTCATTGTCCATTATATCTGCTCGTGCAGTAGGCAAGCTGATATATCCACATCCGGATTCTCCGTCATTCTAAATCACGTGTCTAGTACGCGAAAACAAAAATTTATTTTGACATCAAACGCTTTTTCCTTTGTACGTTCGTTTCTTCCCGCCACTGCTATTACCATCTTCTTTCTTCCTGTGTTATAAAACTTCCTTTCCTTGTGTGTTTTTCTTGTATGAGAGGGAAGAGGATGTGGAAGTGGCAGGGCAAAGGCTTTTCTACCGACCACCGCTTCGTGTAAACTTCAATCTCCAACGTACGCGCGCAAATATACGTTGCTCCAATCCGCCATAAAACTCGCGAGATGTAATATATTTTCAACGACAAGAATTCTCAACGATGGCTTGCCCGGATGTAGCGGTCGCCGGCGTTTCGTCTCTCCTTCTCCAGCTCCCCGTTAAAACCATGCTTCTTTTTTTTTCTTGCAGCAGAGCGCAAACACAGATACGTAAACACAAACACTACCAAACATACTGAAATGTGGCCGCCGCTGCGTAGACGTCCGGTCATATTCTTGGCCTACTGCTGCTCAAACTCCACTGCTTCTCCCACATGAAAACGTGGCTGCGCATACAACTATGCGACTACATATATATATATATATATATATATATATATATATATATATATATATATATATATATATATATATATATATATATATAGAACAGGCTGGAAGAGCAAACAAGAAAGACACATGCGGAGACTTCGGCGGTCTCTGATATCGTATAACGTTGAGATATGGGTCACACGCCAGAGGACGGCTGGCGCAGCGTTAACATTTTACGTTTTACGTCATGGGTCGCGTACAGACATCGTCATCGGCACCAGTGGTGCGCTGCGGTAGCGGAATTTCAAATGAACTACATAAAGTTGCAAATGGCTAAGGACGATCTCGGAACTTTCAACAGAAAGAAAAAGAAAGTGAACTTCGAAAGTACAGCAGGCCCCGGTCGCAAAAGAGAGGAATGTTTGAATAAATAAATTTGAAAAAAAAAGACGCTGGTGCTTTCCTAACTTCATTTAAGACGGTCTCTCTGTATGAATTTCAGTTTGTAGTGCCTTTCCTTCGTAACGCGGCCTTTGTCGATTTATTTCGTCTTTACGTAGTTGCAGCTTTTCACATTTACTTTCTATTTTTTGACGATTAAGATTCTGGGCTCCCGACAACATTGTGTGAGGAGTAGATGGATGTTGTCATTGTCGTAAGTGTCATCATGATCACCCTATTTAGATACACTGCAGGACAACGTTCTTTTCAAAGAATACCCAACTACAAGAGAAACTTGGACGAGTTGGTGGTGATTCATGTTTCGGAAATTAACGGCGCAGAACAGACAAGGACGAAGGAAAAGAAGACAGTGTGAGTGTCGTGTTCTTCTTTCCCTTTGTCCTTGTCTGTTTTGCGCTGTTAATTTCCGAAATACCCGACTACTTCTTCAAGTCGGCAGGACCGATTGTTAAGCCTTCGAATTTGCTATTGTCATCGCTTGCTAAACTCATCGCTGCACCTTCTTATCTTTGTTACATGATGTTCAAAAGTTACTGCGCCTTTAACTTCACCGGCCAAACTCTTGTTCGCATAGAACTAATACGTACGAAAAAAATGAAATAACGCGCCAGCACAGAACGAAAGAACGCCGAGAACAGCAAAAGAGCTGGGACTTGCAAACTTATGCGCTAAAAGCAGCTCAAAACAGAGGTCCCATTGAATGCAGTGAAACGTAAATCCAGATCACGTAAATGCACATAAGACAACACATAAATGAGGTCACGTAGAACGTACCGGAATGCGCAGCCAGCTTCTGTTTTAATTTTTTTGATTATGGGGTTTAACGCGCCAAAACCACTTTCTCATTATGAGGCACGCCGTAGTGGAGGACTCCGGAAATTTTGACCACCTGGGGTTCTTTAACGTGCACCTAAATCTAAGTACACGGGTGTTTTCGCATTTCGCCCCCATCGAAATGCGGCCGCCGCGGCCGGGAATTAGATCCCGCGGCCTCGTGCTCAGCAGCCCAACAGCATAGCCACTGAGCAAAGACGGCGGGGTAGCCAGCTTTCGGCAAATGCACTGAACAGACCTCAGGATAGAAGTGACGTAAAACACATTGGAACGTATCGCCAGCTCATGCAGATACACTAGACGCGGAAAACATAAAGTCGGATCGCACAAAGGCACATGAATTTAGGCACCGATACGAGCGTAAAACAAAGTAGAAGGAAGAATGAACAGCTTTGATTGGCTGATACACTCTGTAAAGATATACTTTGGGCAGTACTACTCTCCTCTTGATACTCCGCCGATTTTGGCTGTTTCCTTTTCTTTGGCGCCCATTCTGCTGCACTAATATATATCTCATTATCTGCCCTACGCAATAAGCAATCTGCCTAACCCGATTTCACCCCCTAATGTCAGCTGTGGCTGAAAAAATGACATTTTGTCGCATGGAATGAAGCTGCCTTCGAATAAAAATTATCAATGGATATTTCCTGGTGAAGCAGCACCACTGCTAACATTGCGATAGACAGAGAGAGCGAACTGAGAGGAGAAAGGCAGAGAGGCTAACCAGAAGGAAGGCTTCTGATTTCCTACCCTACATTGGGGAAAGAGTAACGCAGGAAAGAAAAACGTTGGAGCAAACTATAGATGCTTTGGTACAGGTGGCATCCGATTACAGCGCCCTGGAACCGTTTCCTTAGAGTCAGACGCACTGATCCCGAAGGTGATGCTTTTGTGGATTAGATGCGCCGGAAGCAATTCCAGAAGCGCGTAATATGTCACAGTCAACATGTTTTTCATGCCGCTTATTCCAAGCGTTCTCCGCATCATCCTGTTTTATTCATGTTGCGAAGCGAAATTGCATTCTGAGTGCGCAAGTCAGAGCGAAACATCAATTTTTGGCGAATTTGGTGCTCGGCCAACATTTTGTGGACGGAGGCACATCTGTGTCAAATTTCTTGCCGATTACAGGAACATTTCGGCCGGCAAATGGAAACAACGGGCAATAGTCCCACACTGCAGATACCATCAGATCGTCGGTAATCGAGTGACTCAGCGTTGGAGCACGCGATGGACTCGTACCTTGAAAATGCATCACAATGCACAACAGGTCGTTTGTTTCAAACAATGAACTCGCCTCTTTCTGAGCGGTACTTCACGTACGTCTGAGTAAACATAAAGAGTCCCGTTCGTGGAAGCAAAAATAAAAAAGAAAGAATAAAGACATAAAAGAACAAATTAACGAATTGATATGATCTAATTGTCATATGCTGCGTATTACGGACAAGTGGCCACCGACAGCCACAGTTTATTTATTTCGTCGCCTGCCGCCTCGCGGTTGTGCGGCTTCACCGTTCAGGACTTCATCGTCCTTCGCTCAAAGGGTGCGTAGCCCGGCGATCAATCTTTCTGGTTCGCAATGAGCTGCCGTCTTTTTGCTCGTTGGGATTTGGGGAACCGAGAAGAAATAAAACAAAAAACAATAATTACCAAGGAAAGCTCGAAAGCAAAAAAAAAAGAACTCATAATCGAGTTCCCGAAGATTGTTGAAGCCGCTTAGTCCTGCCTTCACAGTCTTCACTAAGGTTTGGGTCTCAGAGAGGAAGAAAAAGCTAAATAAGAAGCCAAGCGAAATAATCTTGCGCCAATCTAGACAGGACTGCCATGAGCATCTTACGGCTGCCAAAAATTGAATGTCGACTTCGAGCAGAGAACTTTCGCGGTCCATGAATACCCAATAGGAAAGCTCTTTACTTTCTTTTCCTTTTTTTTTCTTTCTTTCTTTGGGTTTCCGCGCAATTTCGTTTGATTACTTTTACTTTGTTTTTTTTGCGTGATGGATCGTCGGAAACTTTTTCAGACAGACGCAAGTAAGCACTCTATGGGATGTTTTTTTCGTTATTTTTTTTCTTTTACTTTTGACACTAGAGGGCGCTCTGTAAGTGCTCCGAGGTTTCGGGAGAGGGGGGGGGGGCAGCGATGTGGCTGTTCGCGTGCCGAATAAATTGATGTCCGTGGTTAAACCGCTCCATTGCCGAGTTGGACAACTCTGTCTCTGGCCTTCTCGTGCTCTTTCCTTTTTTCCACTTCATTTCTTTCTTCTCGTTTTCTTTCTTTTCAGTTTGTTCTTTCTTCTTTAGTTCGCCCTCTTCCTTTAGCTGCGGGTTGTCCTGTGCCCTTCGCAGCAAGCAGCCAAGCAGCTAGGCACGGTTCTCGCTACTTCACGTTTTTTTCTCGTCCAGTGCACACCGAGATGCGAGCCTCGCTGATAACTTGTGCGCTTTATATGAGTTCGAGCTCTCGCCACCACGTAACCTGCGCCGGATGTGAGCAGCCCGGGTTGGACGCCCAGGCCGCGCTTCTTCGTCGACGTAGTCGGCGCAGAAGATTTCGTGAATTATGCTCGTAGCTATGCGAACTCGAGCGGCTCCGTGTGCACAGCAATATAATTTACACTCCGAAAAGTTAACAAGGGTGTGAATTTGTCTTTAACTTACACCTTTACGCAATTTGCACCCTGGAAATGAATAAGGGTGTATTATCTGTCTAACTTACACCCTTACACAATTTGCACCCTGGAGAGTGAGTAAGGGTGTAAATTAATCTAACTTACACCCTTATGCAAGTTGCAGCCTTAAAAGTTTATAAGGGTGTAAATTTGTCTTTAACTCCCACTTTTACGCAATTTACTCCCTGGAAATGAATAAGGGTGTCTATCTGTCTAATTTACACCCTTACACAATTCGGACTCTGGAAAGTGAATAAGGGTGTAAATTTGTTCTTTAGCTTCCATTATTACGCCCTTTTTTGGGTGTAACGATGCGAGATATGTTTAGATGTAGACTTTTCTTATTTAAATAAATATAAAAAAGAGATTTCAGCCTAAAATTGTGATGGCTACTACTTTTCTCACAGCAGAAATAACAATATATATATAAATATGTAGTAGTAGGAAAACCAAAAGAAACGTCGTAACAGGGTCAGAAATCCACATCACACACTCCTATACACCCAAGAACATATGAATATAACAGGTAAAGGCAGGTCGCACCACAGTGAGTTTGTAAACGAAGTCACAAAGTCACACAAGCGGCGGCGTTGTAGCCTTCAATGAGTATGTACACCTTCATTCACCTTTAAGGGTGTAAATCATTTTTGCTGTGTACGCTTGGACATCCTTCGTTCAATGTTTGATGATGTGCGAGAAAATTCTGTGCCTGGGATAACAGAAAACTTGTATGTTGTTAGTTGGTCGCTGAAGGGCCGGTTATTACGCGCCACCATATACGTCGGAAATAAGTCCCAGGGAATAGGAAATGCGCAGAAAAGACAAATTAAACAAGAAGTAACAAGCTCAAACGAAATAACACAGACGGGAAGGAGAACGTTTGAGCAAATAGAACATCAGAGACGCTATGCAAACCTGCCCTGTTCTATTCATATAAAATCATATAATAATAATATTTGGGGCCAAAACCACTTTCTGATTATGAGGCACGCCGTAGTGGAGGACTCCGGAAATTTTGACCACCTGGGGTTCTTTAACGTGCACCTAAATCTAAGCACACGGGTGTTTTCGCATTTCGCCCCCATCGAAATGCGGCCGCCGTGGCCGGGATTCGATCCCGCGACCTCGTGCTCAGCAGCCCAACACCATAGCCACTGAGCAACCACGGCGGGTCATATAAAATCAGGCTGCGATATATAGCGCTCTTGCTTTTCGTTTTCTTTTTCTTTCTTTTCACTTTGATCGCTTTCAAAAGAAGCCTACACGATTTCCCCGAAAAGCGTCAGTATGGATGAACTACCTGCACAGATGGACACCATTTGAAAAACGTACAGGGAATTCATTACCTAATTGATTTCAAAAACAATAATTAACTTCATCGTTCGAAATTTTGCCGCACGTTTTTCTATTTTTACACTAGGAAAACTCAAGGGCATCATCATGAAAGTCTGGTTCCATGTTTCCACATTTCAATATGGCAATGTGGACCAAAATAGCTGCTGCCCTATTATTTGTCCATTTTACCTGATTGCGCACTCGACACCGTGGGGCTCGCCTCTCCATCAGACCCTCATGCGGCGTAGAAGGTCTGCGTGAAATGAAGAAGCCGGCAAAAGAATAGTTACCGTTATCGCAAATTTAATCGTAATCAATCATTGACACGCGCACATGAATACTGTAAAATAATGTACATCCCTTAAAACAGAGTACGGGTGTAAATTGCTCTCTAAATCGCACCCTTACACCTTTTCTTTAGGTGTAAGCGTGTGAGCTGCAGACCAATGTACATCCGCATGCGCTTTTAATGATGTAAATTATTTTGCAGTGTTCGTGCTAGTGCAAACACACACGCACACACCTCGATCGCTGGGAACATTTTGTCACGATAACTACGTTCTCTGGACGGTTGCCTTCACTGCCAACACTACCCTTCTGGCCCGCTTCTGCCGACATACTTCGTTCGCTGGTGTCTGGTACCAACACTACCTTTCTTGCCAGTTTCTACCGACATACTTCGTTCGCTGGTTTCCAGTAGCATTGTGAACGTCGGCATACAGAAAATTTCGGTTCCAAAGAAACGGGACTCGGGCGGCCCTCCAATCAATATGAAAGAACAGCTCAGGCAAGTCTGCAAGGTTGCTCGTAAGGAAAGAAAAAAAAAGACAGGCGAAAAATAACGCGAAATAAACAAGAGGGGCTCTGCGAGCACTAATAAATTGATGAAAATAGATAGAGCGAATCATCATTGCCACACTTTTGGGGAGCCGTGCTTCCGTATATTGTCGCATTCCTTTGGTCGAACGACAGCAAAGCGTTTTTGCCTGTTAGCTACTCTCCGCACTTGTGCCCGCTTTCGGAGGTCATTACCTTGTCGCGACTCTGTTCCTTCGTTTTCTTGTATATTTGCACAGTTTGGTGAACGACCAATTTCTCTTCAATGGGCACGGAAGGGTTGAGTTTGATCACTAAAAACTAAAAACTAAGATGTCCCTTTGTGAGTGCCGCTGCAAAAGACCCTTGGACAAGAGCAATAGTTTTTTTTTTTATTGGCACGCTGTTCGAAAGACTGGGCTTGTCAGCCAAGGTTAGGCTGTCACGGACGTGGAACCCTTTAAAATGATGTGTGCCGGAATAAAATAAGGGTGCCCGTTTGCACTGTTTCCGAGTGCAGAAAGAAGTCCTGGCTTGCGCCAGTAATCAATAAGTAGTAATCAATAAGTTCTCAGCCTGTTTAGCGATAGGGAAGATCACTTAATGGCATTCGTAGAAGTAATACGACCAAATGTTAACACGGAATATCTATTTGTCTAGATCCACGTGCTCAGGCTATTTATCGATATAGTGAAGAAGCTTATAATAGCATCCGTAGGGGAAAGGCATAGTAGTTTTAATAAGGATTATCGATTTGTGTAGATCCGCGTGTTCACAGTGTTTAGCGATATAGGGAACATATATTATAGTGACATCCATGGAGGGGAGTCATGAAATTGTTCACATGGGTTATTGATTTGTCTAGATCAATGTGCTCGGACTGCTTAACGATATAGTGAAAGACCACTTATAATGACATCCGCAGAAGCAAGGCATTCGAGCATTAACACGGGTTATCGATTTATCTATACTGAAAAAAATCTAAAGGTCTTGAATTATCTATACTTATAATTTCCCCCGATACCTTTCGCTGATTTCTGTACAGTCGGCACCATTACTTTCTGATGTTTCCAAACGGTGACTCTAGAAATAAAGTGTGAACTTTAGTCAGGTCGATTATGATCTTCGTTGATTGCTATAAACACCCTCGCTAAAGCTAGGGCATGGTAGAAATTGAAGATGTTGAAAATAGGCGTTTTATTTCTCGCTAAAGTAGGACTAGTAAATGTGAGAAACGTGGTTTAGTTACACGAGCAAAGCACTCCATGTCCGACATATGCCCCCCCCCATTTCTTTTTTTCTTTTAGACAATATTGACGTGCATCTGTTCACAGCGCGAGGCTTCAGAGGTTACGTCCGGAAAACTGGCAGCTATATTAAATTTACTTTTCGGTAGGCTCTCGATTCAAAGAATTTGCTGTTAGAGATTTTCGAACTCCAGTTTCTGTTCGGTTACAACCGATAACAAAAAAACGTATTGGAGTATCATGGGCTAAAGACCGAAGTGGTAAACCGGGGACTGTATTCAAATGATTGTGCTGTGTGCCACGTATGTTACAGGCACTGGCAGCAGCTCATCGACGGTGCAACGGGCAAGCCACTTTCTGCACGTTAACTTCCGATCATTCAATTAGAATGCCTCACCTTGAAGCAGCCCATGATATTTGTTGCCTCGATTTACGCAAAGTAATTTCTTTTGTTTGACAGATCTGCTCTGTGTCGCATCTCTTTAAATTGACGTGCGGTGCGTTATTGTAGCGCCTGGCTGCTTATGTGTACACCAAACTCTACTCGCATACGACTACGTCATTGTCCTTGTCATGATTTATAGGTTCCTCACTTGACTAGGCGTCCACTCGTGAGCTCCATAACACGCACGTGACAGATAAATTAAGTAAACCTTTCTCTCTTTCTTTTCCCTCTTCTTTCACCAGACGGAACGCGCGCGAAACTTATATTTCACTTCGTTCAGAAACGAGAAAATATTTCCTATTTGATTTGATATTCTTAGGTTGCCTCCCTCGAATGTCAGTCCAGTTCGACTCAGGAATTTCGGAAATTTGACTGTTAGAACGGCCCCGAATAGAGGCCACACTGTAAGGTCGAGTTCAGCGGTGCGTTAATCCGGAGCCGGATGGGTGCGGTTCAAGCTGCAGTGAATGTATCGTCTCGACGCAGTTTCTTAACCAGCGCAACCACTCCTGTTGGGAAGCGTAAGCGGTTTAGATCTGCGGAGCAGGACCACATTCGGTGTGCCTATAGGTCCCAGGAACTTGGTCCGAAAGCCTCGCTAACCACTTTCTGTAAACACCTTACGGTGGGCGCAACTTCCCAACTTCCGCATGCTGGCTTTACTCGTGTATTGCTTTACGAATCGCTTCATTCGTTAATAGGCGGCGTTTTCCAGAGCTCTGTCTAACTGGGTTCCCTCCGTCCATGCATGCCAGTCTCCCGCACCTTCTTTGCACCCGCGGATTAACCCCAGTGTTCTGTATCCTCAGACTTCCGTGCATGCCGACTGCATAGAAGGTTTTCTGAGCAGCTTACGTGCGTCGTGTTGGCAGCCAGCGTACTACATTCAAGCGCGGAGGAACGCTGCGAAAACACGCACGCGCCCTCTCAAACACTGTTATGCTAACGCACGCAAACACAGACGCGCGTACGCGCAAGCACACACGGACAGACACTCACGCATGAACTCACCCACACACGCACATACATGTCGGTGGTATAGGCACCACTGAAGGTGCACGTCTGCATTATGGCTAGGAAACTTCCTGGTCAGACATACGCGTTTAGAAGACTAGCTCGGTTTCCAGACTGGATGAAATCCTGCAGCGCCGTGGAAACTAGTAATCTCGCTTATCCTCTCGTGGCCTGTTATAGCGATTTCTGGACATACCGAAACTAGGCTCATGATTCAAAACAGGACGCTCGAGCGAGGAAAAGGACCTGATGTTTACGTCTCGTGGGGTCATTCCGTAAAGAAGGCTTGTGTGTGTCGCCATCTCTGACTCGTAAAACAGCGCGTTGCACGGGGTGTTATTCTAACAGGGGCGAACGCTCCAAGAAACCTAATTGTGTGGCTGCATCAACTTAGGTGCATGAATTGAAGTTGCCGTCTCCGAAATACCAACTGCTTTACATACTGCCATAATATGCTAGCTGCTTCACGTTTCGAGCATGAGTTGGTTCAGTGCGAGAACATGCGATTATGAAGGCATTGCTTTGTGCTAGATGCCTGCTTCAGCTTTGTTTAGACGCATCTGCAAACCTCACCCGGGGTGTCAAATGTCATCAGAGTAATTTTCGGTGCTCGTACCTCGCATACAAGTATCTCTAACTGCAATTAGGAGGTTATTTGTCAACCAATGAAATGCGGCATATAATATGTCAGGGGGCTACATCAGTGCTCAAGAAAATATATGTCGAATATACATGACTTGCACTCAAAAGCAACTCGGACGGGGAACCGGCTTGATATTTCAAGGAGGAAGAATTCTGTACTTTCACTCTTGTCTTTCAAAAAATAAAACAAAAGAGTGGTGATCGTTTACCATACAGACATCTTTTGAGAAGAGAAACAAATGAAGCTGTAAGCACGCACATAATAAGCATTAGTATGATTCACTGCCATTCCGTATGGCGCACTAACTACAACAAAAATTTAAAAAAAATGTAAACGAGAAGTCGTTAAAATCATCTCAACTCACTCCACGCTTTTCTTGACTGCCGTCTGCTCACTGTACACTTTATTGCAGACGACGCGAACGTGTATACGCGCGGAGTGCCTCCAAACATTGGTTTTCCCGTCCATACACCAACGTCTGTTCTACGTCTTCTGAAATGCTCCGCAATTTGCGAGAAACTAAGCTCTAGCTCATAACCGCTGTACGCCACAACTTTTCGAATCCGCCCTTCGAAAAAAAAGAAAAAGACAAAAAACAAGTCACCAAGAATCGACGACTAGAACATAAGGTTTGAAGCTGTTTGTCGACAACACATCGGGGTGAGAAGGTCACCGACGCCGGTTTGAGGAGCATGTAAGGCGCAGTCCCCAAGTTTTCAAGTGTTTCGTGCTTAACCTGCTGCATTTGATTCATCTCAGGCTGTTTCTTTCACAAGATGGCAGAGCGGCTCCGACAGAGAAAAATGAAATGTGCGCCATTACTGGGAAAAAAAAAGCTGCTTGCCGCGCAACAACATTGTCTAGACCACGATGCTGAAAGACGTAATGAGGACGCCTACGCGTAAAACGAACCCACGTGCCCATTGCTCGAAGTCTCGCATCCAAGGACATCAGCGAATCCGAGGATTCTCTCGTGGAGCCATCGTTCCGCGTGACGGTGCCTCAAAGCAGATTTATAATGATGCACTTCCGCTCCAGAATGCGTGGAAGCGAGTCTGTATTTTCCTCCGGAAGCATGAAGCGGGGAGCCTGGGGGTGACCTCTGGCGGCTGCTTCAAGTCTCCCCCTCCATCCTCTCTATTTATTTATTTATTTCATGAAGCATGGTCTGCACGACGAGCCGCCGTTGCGTATAATGACGCAAGTGAGACGATTTCTGCTGGGCCGTTCCTTAGCAGACGATTTCGGACTTCTGCGTTTCCTCTCGAAATCGCTAGCAGACGAAGGTTATGAGTATCTCTGTAGGATTCCTGCGATGATTATAATGCAGACTACGCTTGCTTGTTTCTTAAAACCACGCCTCCTTAGTTCGTTAGTGGAGTGCGCGCACTGGAACATATAAAGAAGTGGTGCAGTATATATTTTTATTACATTGCTTTTTCTTACCTCCTCGTGTGATGCAGTGCCATGTTCCGTCATCACTGCTTTACCGCGAGCTTTTGAGGCATGCCGCGTGGGTGTAGTGCTACTTGGAAACAGTTGCACAACGCCTCAGAAGTAATTTTTGCGTATCAGTGCTCTAGAACTGAAAAACTGTTAAAACTGCAGTCGAGAGATTTAGACTGCGTAATCACTCACTGTGGGAGTTAGTGCCTTGACGTTCTTGCGATAGTGTTTGTGTCCTTTTTTTTTCGCTCCTCTTTCAAATATAAGTATGATTAACAGCCTAGAACAAGAAAGAAGTTGGACTACTGTTCGACAGATGAGTTGAACGCCAGTGTGGAACTTTTTCTCGTTATCAGAATATAAGAAAACTTGAAGCTTTTCTTATATTTACACATTGGCTCAAGTAAGGAAAGCTCTGACGTGTAACATATTAAACGGCTCGCAAATGAGGACGTCGAAACACGGTGTACAGCGCACGTACACTACGAGCTGCGTCCACCTAACCTCCATGGTCTTAACTTCTCCGGGATATAGCTGACCATGGGTTAGCGCATCGTGCCCATTAAGCACGCCTGATGGGCTTGTGGGCGTATCTTTACGACGCTCCCACGCTCCCACGGCAACCCTTGGGGTGTCTGCAACCTGCAGGTGTAACTGATACTACAGCGCCCGAAAGAGCGTGTCGGAACGAAACGAAAAAAAAAGAACTATGTTTACCGTAACGAAAAGCTAACCGAAACGTTATTTGTTACTTTGTTTCGGAGTGAAACCGAAGATTTTTAATTTGTTTTCGTTTAAAGGGGAAAGACGGAAATCCGCAACAACCGACGTCAGGCAACGTCGCCATTACAGCGCGTATCTCAGGCAGAGATAGTGCGAGCGATGGCCGGTAGAGCGCTCCACTGATCTAAGCCTGTCGCTCGGTGCTCAAGCATATCGGCACCGCTGCAAACCCCAAGGCTTGCGCCCGGAGGCATTTGTCGTTTCGTCTTCTGCGTGTATGCAACACTTTGTTACCGGAGTTTTATTGTTCGTTTATGTTCTCTTGAGTTGGTTTTATCGGAACAGCGGTCTCGCATTTCGGCGAGTATACTCGATGACCTGCTGCTTCAGAGATCGTGCTCGGTCACTTGACTCGAGGCACTGGGCATGATCTCTGAACTCGTATTTCACTTGTTGAGAAAAATTAATACTATGTTTCTATCGTTACCTTGCTTGCAAAATTTTTCCACGCAAACAAATACCGTTGTGAGCCGTTACAGATCTTTCTTTTTCTTTCCTTCCGGAGCGGAACCAGAACGGAACTTTTCTTCAGTGGAACGAAACCAAAACTGGAACGAAAAACATTTCTTTCCGACACCCTGCTCGTGTGCGCGCATTTTTGCTCAGGTCTTGTGCGCCAGCAGGGATGAAATGAACAAAGAATGCAGTCCGCTCTTCACTGCATGGCACAAGGGGGTAATTTTTCCTACTGTTCATTGTTTCATGCAATTTCATTTCCCTCCTTCTTATAGTTTCCACATGTCAATTAGATATAATATACCACTTTGCTTTCTCTAGCTTCACTGTCTGGTTTCTTGGCTAGGTTTTGGCTAACCAAAAAAATTAATCCCATCGAACCTCCTAATTTTTCTAAGCCTAAGGTCCTTGAAAGTCACTGTGAACCATTTTGTAGTGATGATTTATGTTTCTAAAGCTGTACCCGCCGTGGTTGCTCAGTGGCTATGGTGTTGGGCTGCTGAGCACGAGGTCGCGGGATCGAATCCCGGCCACGGCGGCCGCATTTCGATGGGGGCGAAATGCGAAAACACCCGTGTGCTTAGATTTAGGTGCACGTTAAAGAACCCCAGGGGGTCAAAATTTCCGGAGTCCTCCACTACGGCGTGCCTCATAATCAGAAAGTGGTTTTGGCACGTAAAACTTCAAATATTATTATTATTATTTCTAAAGCTGTAATTTTATTCGTTTGTGTTTAACTCTGTATTATTAATTGCGAAACTAAATTTATTAGATCGTCCTATTTTTTTCATTTCTTTAAGACAATACAGAACAGTGTATCGGGAAACGTAGCTACATGCATTGAACTCAGCCAGTTGGTACGGACTCGCTTCCAAAACACATCGCCAACAAACGACGATATGGATAAGCCCCCCCCCCCCCCCCCCCCACACACACACACAGAGACGAGCACCCGCGTTGTAATTTTTCGCGTCTTCGCTGTGTTGTTGCTTGTTCGCGCCGCGTTTGGGAAATGTCTAATGGCAATGATGCCCGACGTGGCTATGCAGTTCATAAGGCAAAAACTGCAGTAAAAATTTCACCGAGGTATAGCGATCACACGCACCACAGCTATTATGAAAACGTCGAACATTCGACGCGTTGAATGGGACGCAAATGTAAAGAAAAAATCAATTAGATTACATAGAGCGCCCATTATTACGGCATTGGGAGTATATATATATATATATATATATACATATATATATATATATATATATATATATATATATATATATATATATATATATATATATATATATATATATATATATATATATATGTATGTATTCAGCTGACAAATACACTGAGGACTTCACTTTGCGCAATACTTTATATATAAGTTGGCTAATGCGCTGAAAAAATATTTGCAACTGTTTATGCATGAGGGAGTGAAATATATTTCTTGTTATTGATTTGGAAGCGGAACAGCCTGTTTTCGCCGAAATCCAGCGCTGGTAGATAACTGTGACGTTCCAAATTTCGAAGAATTCTTCTTGTATTTAGGCAGGCATGACACCGTAACAATTCCTAAAGGTGGCTACAGAATGCAATGTCATCCTTCTTTACCGACAGACAGTGTAGCAAGCCCCGAATAGAAGCTCTAAAAAAACCTTTCCATCACGACTAGACGGCTCAGAAATGTCACTGCACTCGCCATGGCTGCCTAATGGCTGTGGTGTTGGGTTGCCAATTACGAGGTCGCGGAATCGAATCCCGGCCACGGCGGTGGCATTTCGATGGGGCCGAAATGCGAAAACACCCGTGTAGTTAGATTTAGGTGCACGTTAAAGAAGCCCAGGTAGTCCAAATTGCTGGAGTCCACCAGTGCGGCGTGCCTCATAATTCGATCGTAGTTTTGGCACGAAAACCCCCATAATTTAATTGATTTTAAATATCAGTGCGGTGTCACCACCGTCCGTGTATTGTTATTACAACTTTTCTAGCTTACCAAATATCCTCTACGGTTAAGGCTTGTTTACTCATAAATAAAAAATAACTCTTTTTAAGTCAACTAATAATGGGCCGCAGCCAGATGTTGCCTCAGCTTCTTACATGACAACAATGGGTACGGAAATCTCACGTGTTTCACTCTTCGTTGTCAAGCACACCTATAACGTCTTTACTGCGTGAAGCTCGTGTATTCAATGTTGGACAGGTGCAATCTGCCCATTTAACACAGTGTCATATTCTGGCTTTTTCTTTTTGAGCTATTACGTAAAGTCCTTCGTAATCAAGCTTGCCTTAACTACCAGCCTGTGGCGGCAGCCACGGTTTCTGGGCGAGAAAGTGCAAGGGGGGGAATTTGCAAAGCTTTTTCTTAGTAAGCGCTGTGTATGCCATTGACCGCGGTCCAGTCCACTAATGGTGTGTCCAACATCACGACTGGCTATTTTCACTTCTTACGGTAGAGCTTTAGGTTAAAAGAATGGCATTGATGAATCCGGGCCCAGCACAGAGAAATACCTGCACAGAGAGAAATACCTGACATTCTAAAGAGTTCCTCTGGACTTTCTATTCCTCAACCAACTTTCTTTACGCGTTATCGAATTCCAGTCTAAACTTTTGCAAGCTCGCTGACGTATGCACACACACACACACACACACACACACACACACACACACACACACACACACACACACACACACACGCACACGCACACGCACACGCACACGCACACGCACACACACACACACAAACACACATACACACGAACGAACGCACACACCCGCACGCGCACACATCATACCTTTACACAGGCCCAAATACGTATGTCGCGCACACGTGCAGACATCTGGTCGTTGCTTGCCGAAGCGAAACAGAAATCCGATGCCACCTCCAGCGTCTCGGGGAATAATGTCGTGACCTGCTCTCCACCCTGCTATCAGCGGCGCCCATATATCCCGCGCAAGAAAACAGAAGGCGCTCTTCTCCGGCCAGACGTGAGTGGTACAGCAGGGCCCATATCCGTGTGTATGTGTGCGACGGACTGTAAGTACAGTGGTCCATCTTTGCCATCCCTTTATCCCGACCCTCTCTTCCTTCTTTTCCCCGTCTGCAACGCAGCCCGACGAGATTCCGTTCCAGTTAATCTAACCCCGTGTTCTTTGGTCGGCTCTCGTTACGTACTTCGGTTTTTTCGGCGTCTTTGTGTTTGGCTTCTTTTTTTCTCCGCTCCGTTTCCATATTTACTCGCGCTACGACCCGTCTCAGCACCCCCCCCCCTCTTTCTTCCTGCCATGCAGTTGTAGCCCGCGATCCTCGCCGACGTCCGATGCGGCGCCGCGCAATCTCGATACGCGTTGACCCTTCCCCCTCTCGCGGCAGCATGTAGAGGGCGTTGTCTCCGTAACGCCGACAGCCTGGTTAACACGTGACGTATTGGATCTCGGATTCCGGTTGACGTCGCCTTTTCGCTCTCTCTCTTTTCTTTTATCTTGCGATGTTTCTGGTCTCGTCATGTAGAGCTGCACTGCATGCGGTGAAGCTGTGGAGGACTCTTAGGAGCGATTGCGTTATCTTCTGGTCGCTAAAAGGCTGGGCTGAGCGTAAGCTTTTGATTTTCGCGCGGTTCGGGCTAGGCCTAATGCGGCCGATGCGGGGATGTGGCCGTGGTAAAAGCAAGTCAAGCTTAGTAGAAGACCGTGCTGACTCTGAAGAGAGGAATTGTATTTATTGCCTTTGTTATTGACGTTATGGGTGTGCATGCGTGTGTGTGTGCGTGCGCGCATGTGTGTGCGTGTGTGCGCGTTTGAGTGTGGGTGTGTGATATAAATTTAAAACGAGAGGGAGAATGAGCGGTTCTTTTAGAAAAATAGTGAATGCTACATATTTATTTCTATTGGTTCGCCCATGTACGGATGCTGCTTGTTCTGCTGTAAAGCCTGCATAAAACCTCTGGTGTTCCTAATATCGACATGACACAGCACCTTTTGTTGCCGTCGGCTTGGAACAGTCGAACTAGGCTTCCCAATCGATAGTGGATGACCCACATTAAACTCCATACTTCGTACTGAATAGACTTAATGAAACAAATGAAAGAAACGGACACCTTCTTCATTTATTTCTTTATTATGTCGCTAAAGCCAACACGCCTTTTGTTTATTCTACGATAAGTACGACATCGCTCTCGAAATCGTATTCTTTGTTCGTACCGAATTGCCATTTCCACTTACGTATACCGCAACCGCAATAGCTGAAACGAATTCTTACGCCAACGCAGTCTCACTACAGCGCCGAAACAATGTTAGTCGTCGTCTGAATGAGCGAAAGAAGCGAACGTAGTGGAGCTGCGGTCACTTGCAATTACATGTCCAGCGGGCGCTGACTTTGTTAATGTGGCCATTCTTCTTATATATCGTTGCTATCTTCTATTTCGGTCTGCGAACGATATTAATTTTCTTGCTAAAATGTCGCAACAACCGACGAAACAAGGACTTACGAAACAGTACAGCAAAAAGTAAGAAAAAGAAACACTTTCGAGCCACTAAGGTTCTTAGAAAAGTCGCTTGAAGAAGATTTGTCGCCAATGTCTACGGGTAATTGCAGGTGTCTTGTTGCAGCCAGTAAGGTAATTATGGAAATATTACATCGGATTATCTGAAATTCGTTATTTCGGCCTGAAGCGACTTTAAGACTTTGTGAGTCGACCATATTCATCCGGATACAGGTGTTGTCCAAATAAACGCACAAGCGAAGGTTGCCCTCTCAATAGCGAAAACAGATCTCAAAGGCTATGCTCCTGCCGACTGCCTGGGGCGGAATTGATTGCGGAGCCGCAAAGACGTCATAGCAGCCATATTTCTTACACCGATTACAGCATTATATGGGCAAAAATTGGCAGTGATTTATTATTTGCACGGGCGCTGTATTGCTCTCGTGCTCACGGGACTATGTGTTTGCTCGAACATTTCTGAAAACAAATCAAGCGCGGTAAGCAACGCCACGAGAACTTCTGACGCAACAATCACAAGCACCCAGGTCAGACAAATTCGTATACTACTCATGATTGTTAGGTATAGGTGGTATCCAAATCTCTGATGATAACTCATTGGCATCTCCTTTGAGACAGGGTGGTGACAGATATTCACCTAGACTGCTTGCGCTACACAGGTATACTACCCATCCTTGTTATTCTAGCATTCTTGTATACATCCCTTTAATATTCTTTCTCGTTCTCCAAACTTATATGTCTACGTTGTACTTCTACCTATTCCTGCAACGGATCCGGCCGTGTCATTCTTTTCCCTGCTTTCTTTCCACCAATACTCGAAACGTATCTTGGTTATCTCGACTGCTCACTAGTTGATGCTTCCATCCACTTTAAATCCTAGCGCTTCTGGAAGGTGCACATTACCCACGGATCTCTTAGCAATCTACGTTGCTGCGGTGGCGCCTTTTGGATTAAAAATGCGGATCTTAAAGGTTATGCTTAAAAGTTATGCTTAAAGGTTATGCTTAAAGGTTATGCTTAAAGGTTATGCTTAAAGGTTAAAGGCTTGTCGCATGCAGCGGTGGTGATCGCGCGAGTCCAAGAGGGGTCCTGAGATTTGCACGCGCGCAATGAAATTTCGTGACGCGTCATGGCGGGTGGCAAAGTGCGGCTGGTTTTAGAATGCAAACTGTTCTTGTTGGAAGTTAGTCCCGCGTGTGAGTGCGCATTTCAAGTCGCGTGTTCGCGCACGGGCTCCGAGATCGTGCGGCCGCCTCAAGATCTCGGAAGCCACGGTCCCTGTTCCTGATTACCCTATAGAGTGTTTGGCGATGTCACACCAACAAGCACAAATTTCAACTCCAGTCTGTCCATGTCGTTCCCATGGTAGCCGAACGATCCCATGCGCCATAGCTCTAGGTATAATAACTTTAGTAGGGACAGTATCTTTCAAGCGACCATTTCTACCTAGTGATTTATTTATTTATTTATTTATTTATTTATTTATTTATTTATTTATTTATTTATTTATTTGCTTGTTTGTTTGCTTGTTTGTTTGCTTGTTTGTTTGTTTGTTTGTTTCAAGCCCACGTCGACATTAGCCGCCTCTGCAGTGATGCTTGTGCGAGTTTGAAGGAGCAGCAAGGAGGGAACAAATAAACAGACGCAAGCAAAAGAAAGTACAAAGAAAACACCAGCAGCTCCCGAAGGCAAGGGTCAGGTTTCTGGCGCCTGGAGGGTGCTGTAGCGCGTCGCTAAGCGGTTTTAGAAAGTGGGTGGGCGTGCAAGAAGAACTAAGGGTGATGCGGGGAAGTGTGCAGGTGGGCGGGGGGGGGGGGGGGAGCGGCAGTTTACGCGCTCTAATCAACGAGTCCTGAGGGCGAGTGAAACTCTGCGGCGGCTAACGACGCAATCAATAACACTGACGGAGACCCGCAGCGGTGCGCTGTCTGGGGTCTCGCTAAACGAGAAAATGCGAGAGTAAAGGCGTCACTGAGGTAGGCGAAGAAGCCGCAGAAGTTTGACAGTGCGTGTGCTTTTGATTATCGATTTTTTTTTCCGATCGTCTCCCACAAAGCTCCTGGGCAACGAAAGACGAATAAATAAAAAGCTTCTAACTCCGCATCGACCAATAACTGCAGCAATATCTCTGCAAACTCATTGTACCTCGCCCAGGGGGCTTGGTTTGCATGTACGTCTGACTTCAGTCCAGCAATAAGACTGAAGGGCGGGCCAGTTGCTATGACTTAACGAGGACGCTGAACGAAGACACAAAAAAAATATATAGAGAGACACGAAAACCAGCGCAGTTGAAGAGTGCGCGAAGAGTGAAGAGTTATGTGCGCAAAACTTTCCCCAATTCAGTCCAGCTTTTCCCTAAAGGACACAGTCTGAGATCTAGGGTGCATCCAACGCAGAGTGTCGAATATGTGACGTTTCCATAAGAGCCGAGCGGCCAGTAACGTTCCCCGGTCGTCTTTTGACGATTCTCAAGCCCAGGTTCCTCCTTTCCTTCCCTCCTCTCTCTCTCTCCCTGTCATCTTTCTTTTCCCCTTTCCCACTCCCCCGGCGTAGGGTAGCCAACCGGTCGTTATTCTGGTCAACCTCCCTGCCTTCTGCTTTTCTCTTTCGTCCACCTGAAGCCCAGGTAACGAATGGAAAAGCCCGGAGACCGAAGGCTCCGAAGCGATGCTTCCTGCGCCCGGGTAAGGTTTCCGGGAAAGAAGCATACGCGCACGGGGGATCAGTTCCGCGTCTCGGGCTACGTTTCAGTGCCTGTTTCAGAGTGCGGGGATCCAACAGAGGGATACAGGTTTTTTTTATGACTGATTACTGACGGTCTGTGATTTGCATGAAACGACTCCGACCATGTCCCAGTACCCACTGCACCTCAATACTGAGATGTGAGGAAGTATCTGAGGAGTCTGCGGATTCCTTAACAGATTTATAGCGGGTTCTTTTTTTTCGTTTTTTGTACATAGCTTTCATCCCTTCCCAAGTCTCAGCGCCCACTAATGCTAGTTGTTTTTTTTTAAGTCAATATAATTTTCAAAAATCGTCTACGGGAAATTACGCAAATATCGTCGTTTAGCTGCATCACTTAAGGAGGCGCACATTACATGCTCAACAAATCAAACTTCGCATTTACCCGTGTACCATTAGGGTTACAGAATGGGTGCCAAGAGGAGGGAAGTGCAGTCGGAGACGGCAAATGACTGGATGGGGCGATGAAATCAAGATATTCGTTGGCGCTAGTTGGAATTGATTGGCGCAGGACAAGGGTAATTGGAGATCGCAGGGACGAGCCTTTGTCCTGCAGTGGACATAAAATAGTGTGATGATGATGATTGTCCATAACTAGAGTTATAAGTTCTAACTAATTACTTTAGCCCACATATTAAAGTTTAGGAGTTGAAGCCAACGATTTCGCAATGCGCATCCATTTGTAACGAGATTTCAAACTAACACAGTATTGACGTAAGGGATAACAAGCTTCCGTTGAAATATGGGCTGCTGTCCCACCTATCTTTTCAACAGACTCGCTTCTTATGCAGAGAAGGCCAAAAATATCTGAAACACGAATGCATTTTGTAGCACACTTTGGGAACGCAAATATAGCATCTGCTTTATTTCTTCAAATTCTTTCCAAACCCATATGACTTACGATCTCACCATCTGCAATAGGTTAACCGATATGTGACCTTAAGTGATTAGCCTAAACGTAATTAGCGACTTCCTTACTTAGTCATTTATGCTTCTTTTTCTCGTGCAAATAATCTCGGCCTAGCGGAATAATTTATCTCAAGAAGAATTGTGCTGAAAGCCGTGGCCGAGATTTAGAAATTCTGTTTCCGATTCAAAAAGTACCTGATAAATTATTCTTTCTTCACCTTACCTCAAGCACAAAAAGCAGATGATGGTGTTGATAATAATGATAATTTATTGTCATCCCCATTGAAACGAGGCCCAGGCACATAATCATCTAGCTTGCTAGTGCTAATCAGGCCATCTATGCATGTTTATCGGTGTAGTATTTTTTCTCTATCTGCTTAATCTTTTCAGTCTTCCTTAAAACGTCTATATCTAGCTAGCATTGCTCTACCTATTCCTATAACGGATCCTGTCATATGAATATTTTCCTTTCTGTGTTTCCAACAACGGGCGATCCATTAGTTTTGCTGGCAACACTGTCCAAATCAACAAAGATGGCTACGAGATCCAAATTCACAGCAGCTCTTTCGCTTGGTGCTGCGCTCACGTTTCTCGCTTGAGGCGTCGAATCGAGGTGTTTCGTCCAAGCCGAAAAGGTCGTTGCTGCCGACTACCTTATTTAGATCGATCTCAAGGATTTTAGCGACTGAACGTCGGAAATAGGTACACTGCGCGTGCAAACGCCTGGCCTTCTCCGCGAGCCGCAGAAGATGCTTTTTAGACAAAGAGTCTTTCAAGAGAGCCGGAAGTTGGTAAGCCGCACTTTCGCCAGCACGTCGAAGCATCGATTGCTATAGCGAATTAGTGGACAGCTATATACAAGAACGCATATTAGTTTTATCGGCCGTATTAACTTGTAATCATAGGCGTACTAACTGAATTGACAGGCATGGTGTCGCGCGCGCACAAGCATACATGGACGCATCTCACTCGATGACCGCGGAAACTCGCTGTCAAAACGCCGGAGTCGGGAAGCCCGGCAGCAGCAGCGAGCGAATTGACCTTCGTGCTGTGTCTCGCATGAACGCGAACTAAGCTGCGAAAACAGCGCGCGCACAAGCATACATGGACACATCTCACTCGATGACCGCGGAAACTCGCTGTCAAAACGCCGGAGTCGGGAAGCCCGGCAGCATCAGCGAGCGAATTGACCTTCGTGCTGTGTCTCGTATGAACGCGAACTAAGCTGCGAAAACAGCGCGCGCACAAGCATACATGGACACATCTCACTCGATGACCCCGGAAACTCGCTGTCAAAACACCGGAGTCAGGAAGCCCGGCAGCAGCAGCGAGCGAATTGACCTTCGTGCTGTGTCTCGTATGAACGCGCACTAAGCCGCGAAAACAGCGCGCGCACAAGCATACATGGACACATCTCACTCGATGACCGCAGAAACTCGCTGTCAAAACGCCGGAGTCAGGAAGCCCGGCAGCAGCAGCGAGCGGATTGACCTTCGTGCTGTGTCTCGCATCAATGCGAACTAAGCCGCGAAAACACAACGCGCAGCAAACTCTGTGACCGTCGCATATGGATTTCAAGATACAGCGGCCCGGGCGGGACCTCCTAACCTAACCTCGCCTAAACATGCGGCTGTGCGCTTAGGAATTTTCTCTTCGGCTTTCTTCCAGTTGAAATTTCTCAGCAACAGCTCCTTCTCTATCTGGTTCTCGTTCATGCTCATTTTTTTTTCTCAAAAACGACTTCCTAACTGGCTAGAAATGATTCGGCTGTTATTTTTCGGATGTAATTTAATGGCGCCTCCCTTTCTAGTTTGTTTCCATCTTCATCTAGAATACATTGTATTGGTGCAGACTTCCTGCCTAATAACGTTATGTGGTTCCAAAATACTCTAAGTGCGCCCTTCTTTTTCTCCCGTATTTCTGACAACCAACGTTCACTTTCGCTTTTCATCTTTGCTTGAACCAGTATATGGTGGAGTCGCAGAACCCATCGATCCCAGTACCGATAATAAAGCTTTGTAACTGGCATAACCATTTCTTTTTTCTCCCACTATATTTCCCATTTTCTGTCGACATCAATCTGCGGCAACTGCGCCTATTTGCTTGCCTATATTCTGTCCTTCTCTTTCTGTCATTCATCGATCCCCCTTCCCGTATCTCCATATTCCACCAGCTTTTCGGTTTCCTTTTTCCCTTTCCAACAAGCAACTTGCTTATCTTTCCTCATTTCTTGTCATTACACTTAAAAGCTCACTATATCCTCACTCCTTCCTTGTACATTTGCCAAGTTCATTGTCGACTCTTGTGATGATATTTATTATTTGTTCGGCATTCAAATTTGGACTTGCCTTCTTCTTTCCTTGCTATCTTTCCCAACTACATATCCCATTTTCAAAATGATGCACTTATGACCACTCCCTATGCTGCTAGACCATTCCCCGTCAATGATCCATTTCTCTCAACTTATCACAAATTTATTCTTGTCATCAGACAGTAATGAATGGTCGAATGCCTATTTCCGACTTCCCACGGGGACTGGCCGTCGCACTTAGGCCCCGAGCTTATGTTGCCCACCGAGATCGACCCTTAACTTCCCCGTTGTCGGTATCGGCGCTAACCATCCAGATTCAGTATGCGGGGCATTCGCGTAACCTAACACGATTAATTTCGGCATCGTTCCCCAAACCCTTAATATCATCACTTCGGCATTCCACTAACTCACGCTTTCGCGCTGGGACGACGCCCTGTACTGAGAACGACCGTACGGCCACCGCGTACGTGCAGACGCACACGAATTGATGGCGCGGCCATAATTCTTTGCTAACGAGCCTGCGGTCAGCTCTACGATGACCGCTGATGACGCCCTGGCTGTGGTCGTCGGCGTCGAGATGGGGCGCACCCGCATTTACTTCTTTCTACCTTTGCAGCCAGGCGTCGTGCTTTACCGCTGAATTACTCTTTATGGCCGCTTTCTTTTAGCTCTGTGGAGCTGTTCTCTGCCTACGTGTGTAGATGTGCAGTCAGGCCTTGATTTACCGGAAGCCCGCTTTTACAAATTGTAAGCCGTGGCGAAGTGCTCCCGATTTCCCCGACACATGTTCGTTGAGTCGTACGCGTTGAAAACCCTCGGAACAGCGAAGCGAACGCATCGTCTTACCAGATTTAACGAAGTTGAGAGATGAAAGCCAGGGGAGTGTGGGAGTGGGGCGAGTATACGGGTGAGAGGAATGGGAGAGGGGAGGTATACGGGAATAAAGCGAGTACGCCGGCTTTTAGTTCATATAACGAACGCCATTGAATTATTATAAAGGTTCGGCACTCGCAAAAAAGCATAAGTGGCACGCGAAGGGCTGGCTATCTTGGATTAGTGCGAAAAGTGCATACGATGGGAAAGGTTACGTGTTCCTCATTGGCTCTTGAATAAATGTATGACGGCCCAGACATTTATTTTGCCATCTGCTCACACAGCGTGGGACAAGCCAGCGGTGGTCCTCTGCATTCGACATTCGCGGCATGTTTCCAAGCCCCAACTGCTTTCGAGGTAAAGCCATTTCGCAGTCTAGTCGAGCCCCGAAACCCGCAAAAGTAAAAGAAAAGGGGGCGATCGACGGCGTTTCTTTGACTTGCTGTATCGGTTTGTTCATTCGTGCATTGAATGAACTAGCGAACGAACGAGAAAGCGGGTGTAACCGCGAGCGCACGGATGGTCTGACGGATGGGCGAGGATGGTCTGACGGATGGGCGAGGATGGTCTGACGGATGGGCGAATGAACGAACGAAGGAAGGGAGAAGCACGCGAACGGACGGGACACGAGCACAAAGTTTTGTCTCGTTCACTCCGAGCAGCTGCTGCAGCCGCATTTCGCTTACAGTGAAATGCAAAAAAAGGAAGAAACGCTACTCTACTTATATATTTAGGTGTGCGTAAAACAACCCCGGATGTTCGAAATCATTCGGGAACCCTGCACCTCCACCTCTCTCATGACGCACTGTACACTTTCTGGTCGATTAACCCTTACCGCATTTTTTTTGTTATCTCTGTCTGCACAAGTTTAAACATGCGCACCGCCTTTTGCTGCGGTTCATTTCAATTTGAAGCCCACATACGAACCGCGTATGCGCTCCTAGCATCGACGATCGAAGTTGATTAGGCACAGTTCAGTATACGAAGTACAGATAATCCGCGTACGTCGTCGACTTCTGATGATTCTTCTTCCGAGGTAGGTAAAGAGAGGTGGCGTCGCGGGATCGAATCCCGGCCGCGGCGGCCGCATCTCGACGAGGCCGAAATGCAAAGACGCCAGTCTCTCGTACAATGGGGTCTCATTAAAGATGTCCCGCGGTGGGCGAAATTATTCCGGACTCCCCCACTACGGCGTGCCTGACAATCAAGTCATGGTTTCGGCACGTCAAACGCCAGAATCCGTTCATTCAGCTTCGCGTATATCAGGTTTCGTGTTGGATAATCGAACGCTATATGAGTGGTAGGTTATCGCAGGGTGATGCAAGACGTTCTGGAAGTGCAGGCCATGGAATCTGCTTCATGCGGCCGTTTTCCGTGAGGACACCGTAGAAATGGCGACGGGAGTTTCGAAACTCTGTTTCCTCGTGGCTTCCTCGACAATGTTTCTTTTTCGGGGCTCCCATATATGTTTCTTTCAAGCGCCACTATAGTCGGTCGTCGTCTCCGTTTATTATTCTGGCCGGGAAGCGCCCGCAAGCTGTAGGACACATTGAGAAAGCGCTGTTGCTAGGAATGCTGGAGAGAGCACGTTCATATTACAGCCTTCCTCTCCCCCTCCCTCCCCCTCGTCCCCCTTGCCCCGCTCGCCGTTCAGGCCATACCCGTCTGAGGCCAGCTATAGTGGCCCCTCTGCGCTTAGGGCTTCTCCGCATGGCGCGAGCTTGCCGCTCCCACGCCGGTAGTTTTCTTTAATGCCCCTCGAGGACCGTTAGGCGGGACGTTGTCGCAAGTTGACGTCATCCGTGACGTCACTCGTGGAGGAAAAAAACTCGGGGGCGGAGGTGGCCGTTGAAGCGCTGGTGGTTTTCCGGAGAAGAGGTCGAGTGACTGGCTCGCCGCGCCGCTCCCTGAAAGTGGAAAAACACTTGTTTTCCCTTGCGTATGCTTATGTGGAATTGGGGTTTATCAGCGAATAGGAGCGACTTGATTTGGGAAATGACTTTCTATCAACGAGCGTGGCCGTAATCATCAGAGTGAGCCTAATGAGGCCCGCGGCGATGTTAGGAGGAGGTCTTTGTTTATAGAGGCAGACGTTCGGACTTTTTAATATGAAGTTATCAAGCAAGACATAAAAAAATGAGTACACGCACACGCACAGAGGTACAGGACGACAGCTCGTCCTCTTCCTACAGACTGCGTCCGCAGAACTTGTGTTATTTACAATCTTGCAGAAAATGTGTACGCGCAGCATATGCAGCGTGCACTCAACTGAGAGAACAAAACAAACCATTTTCTTCCCCATGTCCAGAGCTACCGCGTGTTATTGTAATGGGGGATGTGGGGCTAGGTAGGTGGTAAAAAATGGCGTAAGATGCTGTAGATTCTGCGATATATTCAAGAGAACCGGCCTGTAGACGATAGGTATGGTTTATAGACAAATACGTCGTTGCAAGGGTGATTCGAGATGGCTTGGAGAGGCTGTCTTTTTCCCTTCAGTGTACATATATAAGGTTGATGATGATGATCTTTCTACAGTCTGTAGGCTACGCTGTTCAGCAGAACTTCCAAAATTAAATATCACTGAGCGAGTTTGATGATAATTTGTGATTATGGTGATGTGGTCGGCGTTTTGTTTTACATACTACGATGCTCGACAGAAACTGTCTGCTGACAGTGCAAAGGCTTGCTATAGACGACGGTGCTGTAGACGATGACTTTGTGTGAAATAGCTAAACAAGTGTCCCGGACAGAGTAAATGATCATTATCACGGCTTCGCAGCATATGGGCTATAATGTATTTACCACGTACAAACTATTTACCGATCGCCAACGGACATTATAGGCGGTGGTCTTCAGACATATTTATGAATGATCAATCTAAGCCTCAGCACGATACTTGGCGATCGTACAGGCCAGTAACAGTTACTATGCTGCACATTACCCAGTTAATCTTTCCCTCAAAACATGAATCCCCTCCAGCAACGCGTTCTCCACCACCTTATCAACGGAGTAGTATCCCGGCGCATTCCATTAGCGCAGCGCTGAAGAACCACACCAGCCACACTCTGGACTGAGGGACTTGCCGGCTGCCTCATTATGCTAAAGAAAGTGTTTGCCTCTCTCTCTTCGCCGCACAGTCCACTTCCAGTCTCGCTTACAGGGTCCGCAGCGGTAGAACTTCAAGCTCAGCGCATCTTCCATTCCCCGGCGTTATCCGCTTCCGTAATTCGACGACCCTGTACCGCCTCAGCGGCTGACATAACAATCACGTATAGACCGCCATATCATTTTTTGTTGCTTTCTTTCTTTGTCTGTTTTTCTGGATGCTCCAATGACTCAAAAGAGCTGGAAGACAAAGACAGGCACATTCAATGCAAAGAAGTCGTCTCGTAATCGAGCAGGCAGCGAAACTACTGAAAGGCAGAAAAAAATAAAAATGACGTAAATGACAGACACAGCCTTACAGCTGTGTCCGTATATGTGTCGAGGAAAAGGTCCTCACTGGCCGAGACCGTCCTCAGCACAGAAGGCTTTGAAAGCGTTGTTGCGCTTCTTGCGGAGGACTGGTCTTAGAGGCAGACCTTAAGCAGCGCTGCATTCTCCTTTCTTGTTTCGCTTTTATTCTTGCACTTCCCTTTTCCGTAGTGTATCTTTTCTATTGTCTTTTATTCCCGTTACACATTTTCCCCAGCACTGGTTAGCCAGCCGATCTGAGAAATGGCTAACCTCCCTGTCTTTCCGTCTATTCCTCCTCCTCCCCCTCCTCCTTCTCTCCCTCCTCCTCCTTCGTATATATAGCGGTGCCGTATATCTACGTCGTGCGGAATGGCACTGGTTCGCTCGCTTTAATCTTGCAAAATATATACGTCCTTGCGCGTGTAGTGCATGGCATCTCAAATAGCTCCGCAGTGGCTTAGAAACACGGGGGTGGTGGATCACCGTGAAGTATTCGTCTCTATGGGGTAACGACTCTCACTTCATTTATTTTTTGTGACCATATTCGAGTGCTCTTAGTTACCTTTCCATTTATTTCTTCACTTCGTTCTTTTATATGTTTGGTTCGCGCCCATTTGCCGCTGCTCTGCGAAATGTCTCCCATTTCCGGACACCCGCAATGAGAGCGAGTATGTGGAGAAATTTCGTGCACTTTCCGTCAGAGCAGATCAATTTTAGGTACTCGTCTTTACTAGTGGCAATATCATCCTATCCGTTTGCAAACAGCAAGTGGAAATGCCCTGCGTATTTTTTGCTTTATTTTTCAGTCAAACGCAATCCTACAAAATTCGGTCTGGAAGGGCGTATCAATACACTGCTCAGACGCTGTGGCGCCGGGCTATGATATATTTTTGACCGTGCACCTGGAGCTCTTTAAAGGTGCACCTGCATTTAGGTAGGCGAGGGTGTTTGCGTTTCACGCCCGTTGAAGTGCGGCAGTGCCGCAGCAGGGAGTCGAACCTGCGTCTTCGCACTATCTGCAGAAATATAATTTTCCGCAGTCACCTCGTCGTATTACATTGTGGATACTCGGAACTCTGAGGACCACGTCGGTAATTGTCAGGTGCCCACGGGTCAGCGGTGGCTACATTTGTCCGTGAAGACTGCCGTCGTCGCTAACTTTGTAGATCGCGCTATCCATTGTGCGGATCCACATTTGTTTCTGTTTATACAAGCTGTCTTTTGGGTTTAAAAGGTCTTCCGCGGGAACCCCGTCACCCTGCGCGTCGCAAAATTGCGTAGTCGCCACTATTTATCTTTCTCGCTATAAAAGCCACAAACTATGCTATCAAACGTATACAAAAACAAAAGAAAAGGGTGTTATTGTTATTTTCGCTGTCAGCAAAACCTGCAAAGCTTCTTCTAGTTCAGCCGGTGTGACTCGAGATTTCCGCTGTTTTCACCCTTTTAAGTAAAACAGAAGCAAAAGCAGCGACGGGTACACTTGCCCATAGATCAACAGGCCTGAAGCGCGCGTCTTATCTATCCAGCGCTCCGCCCTTCGTCATGGCTACTTACACCACCTGGCGGGAGATGGGGAAGGAACGCGAAGACACCGACGACTGGCTCGTTTATCGGTCTGTGGCTACTATTCACTCCCCTCCCCTCTCTTTTTTCTCTCTCTCTCTCGTACCCTCGCTGGTAACGTTCAACTTCTGCAAGTTTTACTGCCCTTTCCCATCGCCGCTAGGGGGCACTACCTTCCAATAACTTTTTTTTTACGTCTTTCCGCGCACTTCCTCTCCGTTGTGGACGATCCATCAACGCTTAGCCGGCCCCGCTGCTCTCGCATGCGTTCGCTCGAGATCCGTTTGGAGAACGGGCCGGCGGCTTCGTTTTATTTCGCGCACGAGCGGCCGCGATGCAAGCGCCACTCGGCGGCGGCCGAAAGAACTGCGCTCCGCCTTCGCAACTTCGGCGCAGCGCAGACGGGGGCTACGCACTTCTTAATTACCCTAACCAACCTAACGACTATTCAAAGTTCGTGTATACTCGTATTTTCTGCACCCTTCCCCCCTTGGAAAAATTCTGTATTCCCCGTGCGAGACAGATATGTTCCACGAAGTAAAAGTTCCGTGGAACGATACTAAAAGTGCACCAACTCGCTTAAGTTGGCGCACGGACTCAATGGGATAAAAGTTCACCGGGACATCGAAATCACGCAGGTGTAACATTTATACAAAATTTGATACGAAAAGTCACCTAACGTGAGCCCCCGTAAGTGGTTTCGTGATAAGAGTGTAACCAGTGTGAAAGGAAAAAAAATTGAAAAAAAGATAAAGTTCATGCTTTCTAAACGAGCGATAATGTGCGAAAGGTACCAGTCGGGAACAGACTCGAAAACCTTCACAAATATAGTCTGTTCCGGTGCTCGGGATCGTGACTACGTTAACTGCGTTTGCACACTTTTGCGCCACAGGTGCAGCTAAAGAAATGCTCGCGCCAGATACCCGAGTTTGCATCTTCCGGTTCTCATATATCTTGAGAACCGGTAGTTAGGTTCTTTCGCCCCTTTTCTTGATTCGTTCACCTATTCGTACGCGAAATATTGGAAAGTATGTGGTCGGCTAGCGTCTCCATAAACTATACATCATGAAATGATGAAAATCTTTGGCCGCACTTGGCCCTTGCGCCAATACACACTGCACATCATCATCATCATCATCAAAGATGAAACGAGAACAGGGTGAGGTTGTTGAAATGATACTGGCTATAATGCAGTTTTTTTATGTGATCGAGGACAGTCAATAAAATAAAACGCTGCAACCAAACTGCACATTCTGAATTTACTGTGCTTAAACTCAAGTGAACACCAACAAATTGATTGGGGCAAGTTGGTTCGCCTTGAATATACCTCGACGCATCGCGAAGAGATGAGGAGACGAACATGTCCAACCATGGTGGTTTTCTTGGTTCCTGCCCTTGTACCTTCGCGCTGCTTCACATTGCATTCAATAAATAAAATCACGAACGATAAAATTTTAAAGTCAGTAAATTTTATTCGCCTCGAAGATTAAACTATAAGGAAACGCAGCCGTTCGATAACCTATTCAATCCTGTATGATTAAAACGCCACAGGTATAACTGCCATGATAGTCTACGCGCAACCAGTCATCCCGCCTCCTGATTTTTGCCCGTCCTTTCAATGAAGTAGAACTGTCAGGAATTCCCACTTATTGGATTATAAGTACTTTGCTACAATGCAACCAGTCAGCGCTGGTTAACTCAAAGTTGCCTAATAGCTGTTTACTGCCGCAAGTTCATCGATGGCACTGAAAAAAAGATATAATCAGTGTTCGCACTCTTCATTTCGTTGAACATGCACTTTTAAATAATTTACTCTGTTAAATGTGAATAAGGCGCTAGAATATATTACAATGTAAATTCCGTCGGGGGAGATATATTTCCAGGTATGTTCCACTTACGTATGAATCATGCGAGGAAAGAAATTGACATTGTCAAATTAGTAGCGGTAGCTTCACCGAAAGAATGTCCTACTCTATGGGGCACAGGAATCACCTGCCTCACGGAATGTGATAAGCGAAACGCCTAAGTTAGAGTGCATGCAACTACGCCAGCAACAAGTGCTTCCGATCCACCGCACGCAACTTGATCAAAGGGAGCAGCGGGCGTAAAACAAACGAGCTCCGAAAAAGAAAAAATGGAGGGAGCGGAGAAAGCGCTAGCGGGGAACAAAAGATGGCGGCGACAGCACCTCGAAAAGGGGGCTTTCATCTGACTGATGTATGCGTACTCGGCTCCGTGAGCACGCCCGCGCTCACTGTGCCTCGTTCCCGTCTGTCTCGGCAACAAGCAACCATCGTCGAGTGGTTTTGTCGAAAGGGAGACAACCCTGCACCAGCGTCGCGAGCATAATTTCTTTTCCTGTCGCTTTTGTGTGAGTTCCCTAGGCTGCTGCTGCTGCCGCCGCTGTTCTGCGCTTGCCAGGCTCTGTCGACACTTTTTCTGCCTCAGCAGACAAGCGACAATGGATGCGAGGGGATATGAAATCTCACTATGGGCTTCCGGGTCCGCGGTTTAGGCTACGGTTGGTTGAATGTTCTTAATTTCGAGGCGGGAGCAGGATTTGCGCACGTTTGAAGTCGTCCGTACGTGCGTGATAGACAAGACGGCACTGGGAGAGAAAAGTAGGTATTAGTTGCCCTAATTAGTTCATCGTCATCGTAATCATCATGACCATTATTGTCGTCGTCTGCCTATTATGCGAAGCATATTACGAGAGCTCAACCCAGCTCCTCAGGCGCGGCGGTGTCGCCTTGAAACCACGTGACACCGTGACGTCACGACAGAGGAGAAGTGGCTTTGGCTCAACTCTTGCAAGATGGGCTGGGTGGGAATCGAACCAGGGTCTCCGGAGTGTGAGATGGAGACGCTACCACTGAGCCACGAGTACGATGCTTCAAAGCGGTACAAAAGCGCCTCTAGTGAATGCGGTGTTGCCTTAGAAACGAGCTGTTTCTAAGGCTCAGGCGTGCGTCGCTTGCTCAGGCACACATTTCGTTGCCGCGCCGAACGCTGCGTTGCTCGACGCTCACCGCGTCCAATGCGGGGCGTCCAAGGCGAAGCAGAGTAACGCATGAGTTGTTTCTTCGTCTAGCCGAACCAAATATAGCCAAGCAACAGCAGTTCACCAAGCTAAACAGTGGTTCAACAACTAAAATAAAGGCTAGTATGCTTCGCATCCTGGGCTTAACCTTGCCTAAGCCACAGCCATTTTTTTTATCTTCACTGGCAGGATGAAGGCCTCTCTCATCGATCTCCAATTAACCTGCCTTGCGCTAATCGACGCAATTAGGCTCACAACGATTATATTCCAACTTCAGCGATTCTTCCAGCTCTGAAATTATTCATTGCTACTAGAGCGGGCTCTCCCTTAGGTACAGCCGCCTTGTATTTTTTAAAGAGGAACACCTTCTTTACGAAGCGTGCGACGTCGTCGGGGCCTCTGTGATGCGTGAGTGGATACCACCGCTCTCGGGTTCTACATGGTGCACGAAACGCCCCATAAAATCGCAGAGCACGAGTGTCGCGCGGACACTTACTGGTCACAGCGCGTCCGCGTCTCAACTGGACACTGCTGCAGCTTCAAGAACACTGTATTTAGTGTTGGTGCTGTGCGAAGCTTTGTTCGTCAAGGCCGTGCAAACAACTTTCACTCTATAAGCGCTACGTTGTTGCACATACGTTACATTTATGTAGCAGAACCTGATATTAGCGCTGCAAATAAGTTGTTGACGCTGCGGTAGCTGCTTCAAACACACGCTGTACAAGTGTGGAAAGATTTAACGCAACAGGGTAATCTTGGCTTGAACAGCGGACGTCCCTGCGTTTGCGTCGCACCAGTTACACCAAAATATAGTATGGCCTTCACTGAAGCTTCACGCCGTAGCCACGGCAACTAGCTTGAACCCGCGTATTCCCAGACGATTCTCGAATCGAAGCACTTCTTCCACTTCATGTATGTATGTATGTATGTATGTATGTATGTATGTATGTATGTATGTATGTATGTATGTATGTATGTATGTATGTATGTATGTATGTATGTATGTATGTATGTATGTATGTATGTATGTATGTATGTATGTATGTATGTATGTATGTATGTATGTATGTATGTATGTATGTATGTATGTATGTATGTATGTATGTATGTATGTATGTATGTATGTATGTATGTATGTGTTATGATGTTATGAGCGACCCCTTTGCAACGGGGTGGTGGGTTGCGCCACCAATTTTGAGGGAGTCGAGCACAGCGCGCTCCCTCGGCTGAAGAAGACCCTATGCTTCTCAAGAATTGCCGTGGAGCGGCAAGGTAGAGTAGCGTGCACTTCTAACCAGGGGAGGCACTGCCATCAAGTTTTTGCAGTCGAGGTGGAGCGCGGAGTTAAACGTCTTAGAATACGTGGGGGTCCCCTTCCTCCTTTAGTCTAGTGCATGTATTTTGTTATCTATGTACCTCATATCCTGTGCTACTGATTGTCACAATGTGCGGTGGTTTTGTTATTGGCACTAAATGAGAATGCAGGTGGCCTTCCCTCCTATAAACTGTGTACAAGAATCATCAAAACAAAAAAACATGACGTCGCAAAAGAAGGAGCAAGAAAAAGAAATTAACTTTTCTAGAGCTTGTCGGAGTTCAAGTCGAAGCGAAATGATAAGGACCGTGCCTTTCGCATCGTGCACTTTGCTCCATAATTGTCAATTGCTTTCAGTTTTCTTGTTCCTTCGGGGATTGTACTTGTCCTTTATTGACAATGTTCGCTCTTCGCCATACGATGTCCTGTCAAGGTTGACTAATCGCATATTACGTGAAAAAGTTGGAACTAAAAGTTTGGCTTTATATGCGATCTTGCGATTACGAACTCTGATTTGAATTTCTGCTTTTAGTGGCGCATTCCGACTTTACAAGCACAGTAGCAAGATACAGGAACACGCCGTTAAACTATATGGAGTTATATCAGTGCGAGCACAGACTAGGAAAAAAGATAAAATTAAACAACAACAACAAAAAAAACAATCAAATGAGATATCGACGACTTTATGCAACCTTGTGAGGGAGTTGGGCCCTAATCGTTTTTGCACCGGCTGTGCATCCTACGCCGCTGCGTCAAACGAACTTCTAGTTTGCTTGCCGACATTTTGCTTGCCTAACATTACGTTGAAATCTCAAGAAATAGAATGACATCAACCTCAGGCCACTGATTTTCCAATTTAATTTTCTTGAACAGAGCTGCTGACCATCAACAGACTGCATCGAAAAGGTTTATCATTCACCTTACTGTCTACCTAGTTTTGCACGGCCTTAATGGGTCTTTCGAATGACCCGCATCGTTAACCTCATTGCGCTCTCGCATTTCTTAATAACATGAGAACATCAACAGGCTTTTCACTTCTATTGAGACAGGCCGACCGTTCGTATAACGTTATCGTTTGTAACCTCACGAACATGCTTCAACAGAAGCTTTGAGTAATATAAGCTACCCCACCTAATAACGGGTGTTCTTGCATGTACGTCCTTTAACCAAGTAACCCGGTTTCTCATTAGCATACGTACATATAGCAGGAAACGCGCCCTTCCCAATGTCCCATAACATTAACCTGGTCGCGCTGTCTTTTTTTGCAGAACAGTGTCACGGAAAAGATGGACGTTTCTTTCGAATGATAATCGGCATTCATTGAGAGAACCCATTACAGTTTTCTCCGCGCCGGTCATTACGCCACAAGTGATGCGGCACTTTTCAATGCCAGATGGAACACAGCTTCTGACACGGTGTTCTATTGTCGCAAGACCGTATGTTGTTGCTATGAGAATGTGATGGGGGTGTGCGTCGGTTCACATTCCTGCCGGCAGCATGCCTATGCTCCCTGGCAGGCTGGTGTGCGCGGCACTAACACGCCGACCGCATTAGGGCGTGGCATTTGTAACAGAGGAGCTTGCCCCAGAGATGGTTGACGCCTCCGCGAAACGGAACAACCGTGGTCCATGTCGAAATGACCTCGGGGAAGAGTCGTTTCGATCCCGAGCGTTGTGAAACTTTTCTTTCCGAACAGGACGTGGTTAGTTTTCGTTCGCTTCGCGCATTCGGTGCTCACCCTATTTGAACCCTCCTTCCCTACCCCCCCCTCCACCCCCACCACCTCCGCTCCCCTTCCATCGCACACCTCCTTCCACATTCCAAACACCCCCAGGCGACGTTCTGTTATGATAATGGTCAGGCGTGTCCGTCGCAGAATTTCTATAACGTTATCAATGTGTGCACTGCGAATTGTTGTTCCCGCCCACCTCCGCCGCAACGAAGGAAAAAGCGAAAAAAGAAAGAACAGAAAATGAGCAATGGAGGTGTCAGTGAGGTAATGAGTTTCCTTTCTTCTATTTCCTCATTTTCGTTTCGTTATTGTTTTTTCTTACTTACTTCTTTTCTTTTTCCTAAAATAACCGCGGCCGGTTCTTTCAGCAAATCGATTGCGGGCTGCAATTGTTCCCCGCATTCCGCTCCTTTTCAAGAATAATTCCATTTCTTCGCGCCTTTGTCTCCACCTTAATTGTCTGCCCTCCCAACCGTGCTTCAATGTTTCCTTTGAACAAGGATCGATCGATCGATCGATCTGTCTGTCTGTCTGTCTGTCTGTCTGTCTGTCTGTCTGTCTGTCTGTCTGTCTGTCTGTCTGTCTGTCTGTCTGTCTGTCTGTCTGTCTGTCTGTCTGTCTGTCTGTCTGTCTGTCTGTCTGTCTGTCTGTCTGTCTGTCTGTCTGTCTGTCTGTCTGTCTGTCTGTCTGTCTGTCTGTCTGTCTGTCTGTATCTCTCTCTCTCTCTCTCTCTCTCTCTCTCTCTCTCTCTCTCTCTCTCTATCTATCTATCTATCTATCTATCTATCTATCTATCTATCTATCTATCTATCTATCTATCTATCTATCTATCTATCTATCTATCTATCTAACTTTGTCAGTCTCTCCTCGCCCTCAATCTCACTCTCTCTCTTTAATTACTTGAGGCACCGTATCGATCCCAACCGCAGAATCGCGACCGCATACCGAACTGGATCGGCTCCGTTTGCCATTAAGAGATAGATACTTGGTGGAAATTAGCGCCGCTCGGTGTCATTACGAAAACCGCTTTTTTTTCAATGCCGCGTAAGAAATAGGAAAAAAAACGCCACACGTCGATTTTCCGTTAAAGGCAGCGCGAAAGGCAAGGGCTTTTCACTCAGCGCCCTTTCCACTTGGCCCGGCGAGAATGGCAAGGGAAGTAAGCGTGCGGAGTGTATTCGTGGCGGCCGCCATTGTCCACCCTGGTTTACCGGACAGTGAACTACTTGTCAGAAGTATCGTCCGCCGGACTCGAAGCTACGAAGAGAACCCGGACGGGTTTTCTTCATATGCGGCGCGGCCGCGTAGCTACCATATGACGACATAACAGCTGCAAAAGCGGAGGCTCAACTCGTGCGCTCGCTTGCGGCCCCGTAGCTACATAGCCGGGTCTCAGCTCGTGCGCTCGCCTGCATGAGTTGTTCCTTCGTCTAGCCGAACCCAATATAGCCAAGCAACAGCAGTTCACCAGGCTAAACAGTGGTTCAACAACTAAAATAAAGGCTAGTATGCTTCGCATCCTGCGCTTAACCATAACTAAGCCACAGCCATTTTTTTCATAAAACATAGATTCACAGTTGAACAAACATTCACCGCAGTCCTGGAATCGAATGCGGCAGCGATACCTTTCCGGGTCGGTCGCTCTGCCATCTCAGCTAGGCAGCAAGATAGCGGGATCGCGTGGCGATCATGTGTTGGAATGTATAATTGAATCATGTATAATTTAATCGATCATGTTTATTGAATCATACGTATTCTAATATTTGTATTCATTTTTGCTTTCGTTTTCTAACCGTGTGTAACCACTTGCCGAATTACGTAGGTACGTCGAACAATTGTTCCCGTAACTAGCCAGCCAGGCTGTGGGACCAAACAAGTTTTGCGAAGTTTTCTGTAATGTAATCTGTGTCACAATTAAAAAAAGGCCGAAATAACCGACAACTCGAAGCACAGGAACATTGAATTTGTGAAATCACTATATCTGTGCTACTTCGTATCTTAGCGCTCCTGTCGAATTTTCCTTTTTTTTCCACTCCACGATTCCTCTTGTATGTTCAGCATTTCGGCAAACCTGCTTCACCATAAAGGCAAACATTTCTCGTATAGGGGCAGTAGAAAGAGTTTAGATAAATGCTTACCCTAGCACATGTCACAGAAAGAACAGTGGCAAAGATTGCGCGCCATTCATTTAACAGTAGAATGGCCTCATAAAAAAACGCACGCTGGACAATCGTGATATGGCAGTCTAAGACATTCTGACTACTTTTGATGCGGTCTTATTTTGAGCGATCTGTGGGACAACAGCCGAGCGCAGAGTTCCGCTTTGCTTTGTGCAACGCAAATGCCCGTATCTCATTCTCGTGTGAGGCTCGGAAGCATACCTTACCTTTTTTTCGTATCTTTGTAAGTTTCTGGTTTCTTATTCTTTTAAACATCTTCACTATAACTCTCCTTTCTATAACGACCACTTTCCCTCTAGAACTATATAGTATTTTCCCTATATAGGTTCTCAATTCACCTCAGTTAAATAGGTTCGCTAGTGTTCTGGCTACGCCATAAGGAGACTGGCGCCAAATTTCTCCTTGATGTTCTTATCACAAAACATTTACGCGGCATAAGCGTGACTGCCTGAGGGTATCGTACTCAAATTATCAGGCGTAAATGTCCAACGACATCGGGGCATGTGCCGCCGATCTCTGAGGTCACAGTCACTATCAGACACGTCGAATTAAAGGTGGCGCTGCGGTATAGTCTTACTAGCCCGTACATTCGAAAATGGCCGGAACAGCATGGTCAGTGCACGCGGGGGGCAACACACTGGGAAACCTGGTTACATTTATATATGCCCACATCTTTACTTTACGTGCCTATACCAGATCGACACACTTTACCCCCTATTTTAACAGTAATATGCCCTAAATAATGGTTGTTTGTCCGAGGAGGAGGAGGAAATAACTTTACTGAGTCCTGAGGTACCCCTCCCCACCCACTCTTGGTTTAGTGGTCGGCAGGGGTCGCGGGCCGCACCCACGTTGGGACGCGAAGCTTATTTGTCCAAAATATTTCCGATTTCAAGCCTAAAGTAATTTGAGTAATCGGCGTTTACATGAAGGAGAGTAAAATTCGCCTGCGTTAAAAAAAAAATGTCCGAGGACGCCTAAGCACTTCTTACGAGTAGTGAATGCGAAAGCATTATTGTCCAACTGAACGGCACTGAGCGGTCCTTCCAGTTTTGCGCTGCGATTAATCTACCATGGCGGTATACGTACTGCCCAAGCTAGCTAGCAGCAGCAGCCTGTGGTGCCAACGCCGCATGCCATCGACGCGATGATGCTGATTTACGGAGCGGTCACAAACAGCCACATAGCGACTTGATTTAATCAGGAACACCCCACACGGCGATGTCCATCAGGCGAGGCGTCACGACAATGCTCTCTCTTCTCACGTTTAATGTGGAATAAACGTGGTTTCACTCATTCATTTATTCTCCTCTCACGCAACACCTGGCGCGCTTTCGCTTCGCAGGTATTCCCTTCGCCCGCTTTGCCAACGCTTCCTAGATAGCACAAGGCCTGTGCACTTCGATCAATGACGTGACGCTACCTTGCCCGACTGCCATCGAATCTAATGGGGTTAGCTCACGAGTAAGCCGCGGTAATTTGTGACGTCACCAGTTTCATCACGCGGGTCTTTACAGTGGAAAATTCGATCCCAGTAGCGTGACGACATAAAGTAGAGGGAACGGGTCTGCTATCCAGGAGGCGTTGGCTCTGCTCCGTCGATGAGCGCTCGTGTTGAGAGCGAGATCGACGGTGACGTAGCGTCGCGGTGATGCTCCCTCCCCTCACCCAATACCTGGCGCGCTAGTGCACTTAGCGGGGTTCCCTTTCGCCCGCTCTGCCAACGCTTCCTAGATAGCACAAGACGTGTGCACTTCGATCCATGACGTCACGCTACCTTGCCCGACTGCCATCGAATCTAATGGGGATGCTCACGAGTAAGCCGCGGTGATTTTGACGTCACCGGTTTCGTCACGCCGGACTTTACCGTGGAAAAATTTGGTCCGAGTAGCGTGACGTCATAAAGTAGAGGGAACAGGTATGCCATCCAGGAGGCGTTGGCTCTACTCCGTCGATGAGCGCTCGTGTTGAGAGCGAGATCGACGGTGACGTGGCGTCGCGGTGATGCTCCCTCCCCTCACCCAATACCTGGCGCGCTAGTGCACTTAGCGGGGTTCCCTTTCGCCCGCTCTGCCAACGCTTCCTAGATAGCACAAGACGTGTGCACTTCGATCCATGACGTCACGCTACCTTGCCCGACTGCCATCGAATCTAATGGGGATGCTCACGAGTAAGCCGCGGTGATTTTTACGTCACCGGTTTCGTCACGCCGGGCTTTACCGTGGAAAAATTTGGTCCGAGTAGCGTGACGTCATAAAGTAGAGGGAACAGGTATGCCATCCAGGAAGCGTTGGCTCTACTCCGTCGATGAGCGCTCGTGTTGAGAGCGAGATCGACGGTGACGTGGCGTCGTGGTCATGCTCCCTCCCCTCACCCAATACCTGGCGCACTAGTGCACTTAGCGGGGTTCCCTTTCGCCCGCTCTGCCAACGCTTCCTAGATAGCACAAGACGTGTGCACTTCGATCCATGACGTCACGCTACCTTGCCCGACTGCCATCGAATCTAATGGGGATGCTCACGAGTAAGCCGCGGTGATTTTGACGTCACCGGTTTCGTCACGCCGGACTTTACCGTGGAAAAATTTGGTCCGAGTAGCGTGACGTCATAAAGTAGAGGGAACAGGTATGCCATCCAGGAGGCGTTGGCTCTACTCCGTCGATGAGCGCTCGTGTTGAGAGCGAGATCGACGGTGACGTGGCGTCGCGGTGATGCTCTCTCCCCTCACCCAATACCTGGCGCGCTAATGCAGTTGTAGGCGTTCCCTTTCCCCCGCTGCAGTGTGAGCCTAGGCCTCGTTTCAATGCTGCAGACGACAAACACTGGTTTTTTCGCTCAATGGGCCATTTGACGCTTTCGCATTTATATAGAAATTCGTCACCAACCATCATGTTATAACATGTAATCATGATGCCCAGAGCGTTTGCTAACTTTATATTGCGCATGGGAAGTTTTAGTAACATTCCGTGCTACCTTTAGATCAAACGGGGGATAACCAAGACATCCAAACCCGCGCCGCTGTAGCCGTTATTTACGGTAAACAGGATCAGTTACTTATAAACGTGTGAAAATGTTCTCATTTATTAGAAGTTACCGATTTTAAGATGTATCCTTAAAAACAAGGGTTATATCGAATGCGGTATAACTTTGCTCACTCGCTTAACGGCCAAGGCCCGAGCTCTCAAAAGACATTTGCTACCGAATTCCTCACGTCTCTCTGGGAATCGAAATTAGTTCCACTTTTGGAATGCGGTCGGCAAAAACAGAGCGAGCGCCGACATATATATATATATATATATATATATATATATATATATATATATATATATATATATATATATATATATATATACATATACGTGAGGAAGCGCAAGATGAAAGCCTTGGCAGTTTCATTGCAGCCTCTACCCTTCTCATAAAAAGAGGTTCAAAAAAAGGGAATGCCTGCGGCATTCCTGGCATCGCCGTGAGTCGGTCGCGGTGTCTTTGTAAAGCAACACGGGATTGCGGCACCAGCAGACAAATGGGGAAAGGTGCGAAACGAGTCGGGCGAAATTGAGGTCAGATAAAAAAAAAATGAGGAGACAAGCAAAATACCAGAAAAGATAAGGGACGTTTAGGGGAAGAAAACGACTCTCTCTATCGCGGAAGAACAAGACGTGATGCGTTTCAATGTTCGTTTTTGTCGCCTCCCTCTCGCTCTCCTTCGATACGTTTTGCTTCCTCTCTTTCCCTAACACCTCCCCATTCAATAATGCAGAAAATCTCTGCGAGGCTCGCTTTCTTCCAGTCTTTCTTTAGTTACCCTGTTTCCCCTTTCTTCCCCAAATTCGTTCTTGCTTTTTTTGTTGTTGTTTGAATTCTTCTTGTGTTTTTCTTTTTCTTCCTTTTTTTGCCGGAAATTAATAGAGGAAGCGTGTCCGAGCAAACCTTCCTCTGATTTCTCCTCAGCGTTATTTCCCGCGCAGCTTTAGCGACATTTGCGAGGCACTGCCTTTTGAAAATGGCGTCGCCGGTGTACGTAATGCAGCTGCGAGAAACACGGACACGCCGTTGCGTGAGGTATTGTCGTTTCGAAAGACACGTTGCGTTTGCGTTACCCGCTTTACACGGTGCAGGTTGGACGATGTTTGTCTCGTTAAGTTGACTATATATTTATTATGGCTGCACTTGCTGTTTAGGCTTCCCGTGACCTACAGTCCGAGGCGCTGGTGAACACATTGCTACCTTACAGGGAAATAGCATAGTGAAGTAGCATTGCCCTATGGAGAAAATGGCTATTACCAAATTTTAGGCATTTATCTTAGTTCTCCCGGATCGTTTTCGTTCTCGTGTTGATGTATTGTCGTTATTTGGTAATTGTTTACGCAATATGTAAAAGGAAATGGTTTAAGGCTGGCAGTTAAATGTAACTTACAGGGAGGGGTTTTTCTGGAGTTTCGTCATATAGTTTCTTTTTTTCGATTCCCCTTTAATTTTACACGCTGATTCTGTCCGGTGGTCCGGCTCATGATGTCGCGCCCGTTATATATCCCTCCGAAACGGCTGTATGGCAGGGTAACGCTTCTGCACTCAAAGACACTGGGCTGTTCGCATGTAATATACGCATTGTTCAAGCTGTAAATTAGAACGCCAAGCTGTGTGCCAATGCCGCCAAAATATTGGGCTTTTTTTTTTCTTTACATCGTGGTATGGCAACTTTTCACACTGACTGTATCATTCAACCAGGACACTGGAGATCTGCTGGGCTAGTTTAACGTGTTCCCGGTATTGGCAGGCAAACTGACGAGCGCAAAGAACGGAGACAAAGCAAGCGCTTGCAAGAAAAATAAGTTTTTTTATTTCGAAGTATGGAATATATGTACACCTGACAGGCGAAGCGGATCGGAGTTGCTGAAACTTATTTACTCCTTGTTTTTTGGTTCTTTGAGTGTTGGTCGCATATCCAGAAACGAATGCATGGGCCGGGTATATCCGTGATGGGTGCTTATTCTTTGGCCATGGCAGGGCGAAATTATTTCGTCCTAAGAGAGAACAAACGTGCACGCGGGTCAGAGGAAGAAATTCGGGTCGCCGTCGACGTTCCTTCCCAAAAAGAAGAGCGGACCGGATCCCGCTTTTCTCTTCAGCCTCCATACCGTTCCCATATCCGCACCACTGAAGTGTTGTTCCTTCCTGAATCGCAGAAAAGTAAAGCCTACGGAAAGAAAAGAAGGAAATAGCTAAAGGTAAAATTCGCCTGAGAGATGTGGTCTGCGAAGAACGGACCGCTAGGTACTATTCCCGAATTTGTTATCCTTCCTTCACTCGCGCCCTCTTATCCGGGTTTCCCCTTCCTCCGCTTCTGTCTCCCCCCTAGATTCCCACGTTCCAACCCCACAATCACTGTGTGGTATCCATGCCTTCTGCGATTCGAATATCGCTTATGACTTTTTCTTATTCATAGCCTTATTTCGGTGCTGCTCGATATACCTATGTGTGGCTCGCGCGGGCGCTATGCCTTATTTCACTTCGCACGCTTTCTCTTTTTCTTTCGCCAGTTGTCATTTCCTGCCTTTGGTGCGTGTTTGTGTGCACACACCCTTGCGTTTCTATTTGGGCATCATTGTGCGTTACGTGTGCGCTTTCTCTCTCTCTCTCTCTCTGTGAGAGAGAGAGTGGCGTTCGCTCTTTTTTGAGTCTGTTTGTGTAAGATCATTCTCTGCCACCAGCTACCACTTTTTTTTCCTTTTCCTCGCATCGCCTTCCATCGCGTCGCCCTTTTCACAAATCGCCCTCCCTTATCGGGAAGCTCTGAGCACTTGTCCCTTAACGGCGTTCGGTTCTCCGCCCCTTAGGCCTCGTTTCCCTGTTCTGCCGACTTTCGTTGTCACTCGTTTCTTTTTTTTATCATGTTCTACTTCGACAGTGCGGGTTCGTTCAGTGACGATAGGTGCCGGCATGTGTTGTTCGAGAGGGGCGGGCCGTAGACGCAACCTGTTTCTGGGCGTTATGTGTGCGGCCATTACGAAGGCGGCTGTATATAGGGGCCCCGCTTTTGTTGTTTCTTCGCGTAATCTGTTGTTGATCCAGCCGTCCGGCCCGATACGAAACGGCCAGCGCGACAGAACCGAAAACGGCACTCACATAACGATCTTTCTTCTCCCACCTTCCTTTTTTTTTTGTTCTTTGCGTGTCTGAGGCGTCGTTCCAGCTTAGGCGACCGCAAAGCCTAATCGCGAACCCCTGCCAGTGATTGCCCTAGACCCTTATGGTGTCTCGATCGATATCATTCTCCTTGGGTTTAGTGTTGCCGCCAGTTGTCCTTGCTTTGTACATCCGTTTTCCTTATTGTTTCTGCATTCAATAATCTTTTTTTCTAAACGCAGGTAACTTCCCCTATTCTTTCTTTGGCAATGTTGCCTGCTGGTTTCTCACTTGCTGTTTACAGTATTTTAAACTAAGTTATGCGGTACAACGTTCAGGAATTGTACCGCGTTTTAGGAAGCGCGACGTAGTGGAGTGCCTCCGGATCATTTCTTTTTTTCCCAACCTGTGCTTCATTACCGTGCACCTAAAAGCTCATTAGCTTCCGTGCATTTCTTCTCTTCGCTATTCTCTATCTCTCCTTCCATCTTTGGGCTCGGAAGCGACGGCTCCGACCCGGCGTCCCCAGCTGCCCCTGCCTTTGAGAAGTGACACATTGAGCCCTCCAAATGGCGGCGGGGTAATCATAGACGAAGATTTGTCGGGCGTACGGCTAGAATACAGCCAATATTCCAGGGTAACAAGCAAAAGTAGAAAAAAAAAGACACAAGGAGAAGTTACGAGGTGAGGCTGCAAGGCGAAAAGAGCCGCTATATTCGTGTTGCAATATTCTGGATTACCGCTCCGCGATCCCCCGGTGATCCATCTAGGTGACGGGCACAGGCGCAACGGCGTAGACGTAGCGCTGCAACGTACGAATGGGGAAGCGGAGGGAGATTCGGCCCGGCCGGGACACGGTGCGCGCAAAGCAAACCCTCGTGTTCGACGCAAAGGATAACAAGAAACAGGTGCCGCGCCCTGGTTTAAGGGTAAGCGGGCACGGCAATCTCGCACCGCGTCTTCCGAGACGAAAAAGGTGATACTATCCGCGCCTCGAGATCACGCAGGGTGAGTATCGATTACCGGAGAGAACTTGTTTCGTCCGCCGTTGCAGAGTCACCTGCCATAGCTTTAGCCGTCGTACACCTCGGACTTTTTTTTCGGTTTTTCTCTCGATAAAGATGCAATTCTGTTTCAGGAGGGTGGTTTGCTGGCCGAGCCGGTAATGCATTCTCGAGTTAGGCGGCGCGAAATAACCTAGACGGGAACGAAAGAAAACAGACATTAGCGCAGACTGTCAACCGAGGAAGTAATATAAAAAGCAGTGCGTTTCCGATACGCGTTCTTCGCTTCTTCGCAAACGCTGAAAAACGGACATGTTTGTGCCACGTGTGTTTTTCAGCGCGTCTGTATATCTGTCTAGTTCTTGTTTTGTTTTTAATCAAATCTTCAGTTTATTGTCTGTGCTGTGTGTGTGCTTTCTTTTGCTACCTCTATGCTATATCGCGCTGCCTAAGCCGAGCTTTCTGTTTCGGAATGATTTGACGTCGCACACATTTCTTTTTTCTCGCATAAATACAAGTATTCGTGCCTTGTAATGCCTTTCTCGCAGTAACAGAAGAAACAAAACAAGCTGAAGACAAGCGTTTCTTCTATCCTGTTGATTTCGGTTCCTTGGCTCCCTTCGTCTCTTCCACTAAGCGCTAGAAAACTCTTTTCAATGCCGTCGCGGCTCCAACTAGCCTAACTTTCTGTGTTGACTGCTGCTTGTTCCGTGAACCTGTTTTGCAAACGTATGCTTTTAACAGGTGTGATATCGCGTGCATGTGCTCGATGTCTATTTCCTTACTATCGTTTTGCATCCTCCTCCCCTATACCCCAGTGTACATTAGAAAGCCTTACTTTCTCTCCTGCTTCCCCTTTATTTTGTCACTTTCTCTCCTTCTTTTCTTCTTTACTATCTTCTTTCTTTTTTCTGTCTTTCTTTCGTTTCGAGCGCAAATGAGAACATAAGCAGCACCAACTATACCAATTTACCGCCTTGTCGAACATTTCAAGACAGCGGCTATAGGCGTTGTGTCTTGCCTTCACAGCTGCGGAGCAACACACCGCCCTGCAATGACGTCATAGGTCACTGCACCCAGCTTTAATAACTAGTAGGAGCTTATGGTGTGTGACGCGAAGTTTCTCCGCAGCGCATGCTTTCGTTTGGGTCTCAAACGAATTAGTTGCTTGAGAGAGAGAGAGAGAGAGGAATATAGGAAGCAGGGATGTTAACCACTCAAAGGTCTGGTTGGCTACACTACGCGGGGGGAAGGCAGAAGGGGAAGAGAGAGAGAGATTTGAGCAGTGGCTGCCAGCTAGAGAGTAGAGAGCTTTAGATTAGGGGACGCAAGCCGGTTGCGTACGCAAGAACTAGGGGGCGCGGTACTGCGCATGCGCAGTACCATCGCCCCTAGTTCTTACATACGCACACTGCTTGCGTCCCCTAATCTAAAGCTCTCCAATGGACCGGGGCAAAGGCCGTCTCCACCAGTGTTCCGCGGAGCATGCCGGTAGGCGTTGAGCTGGTACTGTACAATAATATACTGGACACGCCGCGAACGCCCTCTGAGCAGGATTCTACGCGTCGCTGCGAAGAATACCCCCCCCCCCCCCCAGAGCAGTCTCCTCTCTAACATATACACCGACTCTGGCGTCTGCGTTCTCTCCTACCTGGTTTAATTCAAGCGCATAACACCGCCGGTGCGAAAGGAGCTGGTCGGGGAGATGGGAAGGGGGCAGTGCGTCTCCCCTACGTCCGGCGGGGTTAGCTCGTTGAACTGGGAGTCACGCCTCACTTGCTCTGCCCCCCAACGTGAACAAGAAGGCGTGAAGTATAGGCATCTTGGCCTGCGAAGAGAGTCTCACGTTGTTTGTAGCCCCTCGCCCGGCGCATCCAACTTCCTATATAAGCTGAAACACCTCCTCTACAGTGAGTCACACCCTTTCTCTCAATCAGTAGAGTCTTGGTCTGTGTTCGAAGACTCCAACCCCTCGTGTAGACCCCTCGTCGTCGCCTGTCTCGTCTGGAACATTCTCTGCTTCCCGGTCACTGCGCCGAACCCTTCCCCCCCACCACCTTCCCGAATTCTCCTTCTCGAACCTTCGTTCGCTCTCCTCGGTGCCTTCTGCGGTGCAAGAAAGAGAGTGAGCGAAAGTGGCCCAGCGGCTTGGAGAAAACTAGATTCGTTCGACTCGTGTGAGAAGGGGTTAAGGAAACCCGGACCCATCGACGACGCGCGAGGCCTCGGTGTCTGTTCGGGAACGCTTCCCTAATGCCTCACCCGCGCACCACGCTCGGCTCTCGATCGCAGTCTCGCCTTCTCTCGCGCTACTTCTGCTCGAGACCTCGCCACTCACTTTGAAAAAAACCCTCTCCTCCGCCCTCCACACTGACCCTTCGGGCTTCGCCTAAATTACGGCACGTATGGACGACGAGGCAGATTCTAATTACCGGGTATCTATGCGGGCGTCTCGCGGAGTATGGCCTCGTGCGAAACTTGGGGAGAAGCGATGGCAAACAGAACTAATGGGGCAGACAGCCGCGTTCCCGCTCGTCGCCCGTCTCTCCATAAACTAACTGATGCGCACGCACGCACGGGGGTACTTCGAAAAGGTGCCGGCGATGCAGCTGGACAGGTGTCGCAATTACTGGAATAAGTGACCAGGTTTAGCGGGACCGCCTTATACTGCGGCCAGGCGACGTGTTTCGTCCCAGGGGTCGTCGGCGGTGTGCTTGAGTTGTGGCGGCCGCACGGGAGAATGGGGCCTTCGTTTCCTCAGCAGCAGATTAGTCGCCGAACGCGACCGTGCACGGAAGATGAGGGTATTTGAGACTGAAGCCCGCGGAGATGCCACGACCTTTTGGGTGGGGATCAACTTGCTCGGCATAGCTTAAACATTGTAATCGAGTCAATTGTGACTCCCTTGAAACCAGGCTTAGCCTGTTAGTTGGTGTTCGGAGACGGGGAAAGTGAAGTTAAAGTGCCTTAGTAAAACTCCTTGGAAAGACTGGTCTACTTTCAATCTACTGCAGATAAGACGTGAAACTATACCGGCAAACAGAGTATGCACTTCTTGCCACTAGCGCGTATATATAATATGCGCTAGTGTAATTGACGTAGACGCTAGCCTCCGTCTTGAGCGTCGTCATTTGATTGGTCTGACCATAAATCTTTAACGACTTCGCTCTTTCCACTGGCACATGACTTTCAGTTCTGTCAGCCGATGCAACGTTTGATGTATGTTTTACAAGAATTTCATATATCCCATCGCGTCCCGTCGGATTTCTTGTCCTAGCGCCAAAAAACGGATAAAGGAACAGAGAGAGCAGTTCGAGAGCAGAGAGTATACAGACACAATAGAAAAGGATAGAAGGTTGGCCGAGTTGGTACGGTAACATAAACAATCACTTAGCAATCCTAATGCTTCACATCTAGCGTCGTAGTTTCAATTGCGGTTGTAAACGTTTATTCGAAGGCAAAAAAGTCCTTTCAAGACACAAATGCCGAACCACAGGCGAAATAATTGACGCGTTTCAGATTAAAAGATGAGGAGAGACCTCTGTTAGCCACGCATCAATATCTCTGTTAGAAAGCAAATTTCAATATCTTCTCAGCATGTGCGTCAATCTCAAGTAGCGCCTTTTGTTGTTTTGTCTTTTTGGCTTCCCTGCCTCTTGATATGTTTAAGTGATGTCTCTATAGACCTTGTCATGTTCATATGCTGCGCTGTTTGCAATCGCTTATATATGTTTTCATTGTTTCAATAAGGATTTAATCGAGAGTTAGCGCTCGCCTTGTGTTCTTGTAGTGCGCCCGTTTGTCACTTCGCGCTACAATCCAAGAACATATTGACACATCCGGTCAAATTTTAAAGAACTGTCCCGCTTTGGCTCACCGGTTTCTCATTACCCTGCCAACCAGTCATTATCGATCGTTTGCATGGAGTTCGGGAGAAAATAATTGCTGTCGCCTTCGCCAACAGAGCAATGAGTTGACCGGCAGCCAAGTCATGCGCTATACTTCAGCGCCAACCTCCCGTTAACCTGACCACGAAGCGTTGCGGTCATCGTTGAATCACAAGAACGGCGAGACGCTCGGCAAGAGTACCTCGGCACCCTGACACCGAAGCAGGGCCGTCCTCTTACCCGTGTCGATGAAATGAATTGTTACTGCGCGATCGCGCGGTGCAGTTCTCGGTGTTTCGACATCTACCCGCTCGCGGTTCTAGAGCGATCATGCGGGCTCCGGCGAAGAGACACCGATTCCCGTCGTTCGCAACCCCAATTCGCATTTATTTTTCAGAGCAAACCGGACCAGACGACACGATGGCTGCTTTTTTTGTGTGCGTTTGTGTGTGTGTGTGTGTGTGTGTGTGTGTGTGTGTGTGTGTGTGTGTGTGTGAGAGAGAGAGAGAGAGAGAGAGAGAGAGCGAGGGAGAGAACAAAAGAGAGAGAAAGAAGGAAAGAGAGAGAGAGAGAGAAAGAGAGAGAGAGAGATGGCAGCGCCCCCACAGTCTGGATAAGCGAAGCTACGCTTGCGAAGGCTTGGTGCTCGGGTGGCGCAAGCCTTTCGCAGGAAGATCACGCGAGCACAAAGAACAGCAATTCGCGTTTCGGTTGCCCAATGTGGTTAAATGAAAACCAAAGTGTTCAGTCACACGTCGATCACCGGCATTAACAGAACCCTTATACGTACCCCGCATTATACGAACACTCCTTTGCTCGGCGATCTTCCTCGACATGATGATGGTGATGATGACGATGATGATGATTCTTGAACACCTCGTGGGGACCAAGGTGGTGGCACGTGCCACCAGTGCCGTTGTTTCTACATTTCTGCGCGATGTGTAAACCTTGCAATATATTTAAACTCTAAGCTGCAATAGTCCTACGCGGCTCTATCCATAGGCAGCTCCATTTAAGTTGCCACTACCTTCCGAAAAACTAAACTTAGCGCCTTGGTCAAGTCCCCTGTCCTTAGGTTTAGGTGGACGTTAAAAGAATCCCAGGTGTTCAAAATCAACACGAAGTGCCCCTCTCCCGACTATGCTGCTGAGCACGAGGTCGCGGGATCGAATCCCGGCTACGGCGGCCGCATTTCGATGGGGGCGAAATGCGAAAACACCCGTGTACTTAGATTTAGGTGCACGTTAAAGAGCCCCACGTGGTCGAAATTTCCGGAGTCCTCCACTACGGCGTGCCTCATAATCAGAAAGTGGTTTGGCACGTAAAACCCCATAATTTTTTTACCCGACTACCGCGCGCATCATAACGAGGTTGTGGTATTGGCATGTATGGAACCCCAGAATATTAACCTTTCTTTTTAGGTCAGAAGCTGCACACCTGTACTTTACGATCGGCGATAAATCGCACCATGACTCACGGTGAAAACTCCTTCCACCACTCGCTGTATTTGTAGGCGCGGGGGCGGTGCATTATACAGCGTGACCGTTGGCACGCCAGGCTACGGAGCTCGTTGGTTGCCCATACGCTGGGCACACAAGGTGAGAGAGTGAGAGTTTATAGTTTGTTGAGCGTTTGAGCGTGCCGCGCATATTTTTGGGAGGTTCACCGAGAACACGTCGCAGTATACACAGAAGCTGCGCAGACCACTTGTAACTACAACACACCACCTTGTACCAAACGCCTCTGTCGCGCTGCTCTTTAACCTATATATATATATATATATATACAGTGCAGGATTTTATTTCCCCGGTGCACTTTCGGAAACTATATATATATATATATATATATATATATATATATATATATATATATATATATATATATATATATATATATATATATATATATATATATATATATAGTCCTCCAACGGCGTCCTCTGGAGTTCCAGTGGCGCTCGCCGCGCTAAAGCCTCCTCCATGAGCGCACACGTACCTGCCTTTCATCCACACCCGGGAACCCGTTAACGCCAGTTCCCCGCACCTTCCCCCCTAGCCTTTATCCCACTCCGCAACATCTCTCCTTTCCCATTCAAAGTGCGCGCGTAGGAAGATATCGAGCAACTTTGTAAGCCGACGAGTGTTTTCTCCCGCTTTGTGTGCGTTGGTGAAACGGTGCGAGCGCTGTTTCAGAGCTGTGCATTGAGACGTCGTTATTGTAACTTCACACATAGATCCTATTATATCCGCATTGTCGCAGCCGTGTACTTTGGCCACCAGAAAGCCTCCCCCCTCCGGTTTCGTTTTCTTTTATGAGTGGATTAGCCGCGAGAATGTAAAGTACTTTCTCGCGTTGTCAACTAGGGGAACGTGTTATCAATGACTTCGAATAGGAGAAATGTGGCTCGCACATATAAGTCGCGTACTTAGCTATCATGTGTTTTTCATTTGACGTTTGTTTATGCGACAGCACGTCAATGTCGTTGAAAAGTTGGGGACCGGCTGGTGGGTCTTGTATATTTAGACAATACTGCAACTCGTACTCCACGTAGTTCTCGGCTAAGCTTACCTTTTCGGGCCTACTTCTGTGGATTTGAGTCTGCGTTGCGATACACGTACGCTTACAAATTGTTAAAGTGGTTATACTAGCTTCGGTCTCACTGAATCCCTTCCTGCACTACGCAGGGGAGCTAACCCTGATCAAATTTGACTCATTGTCCTGCCGAAACAAAAATTGCTCGGAGATGTGCGCCAATCTGACAACCGGGGGCGTATTCCCGTATACAATAACGTTCGAGGATAGTCTTACGCTCGAGAGAGAGAGAGAGAGAGAAAGGGGAAGATCCGGCTTGCTACCCTTCGCTGGAGAAAGAGGGGAGGTAAATTGATAACAAAGTAGAGATAAAGAAAGAAATTACGCTCAAGAAAATCAGTATTGCAGGCGCATGCCCCAAAGGGTCACTAGACTCGAGAAAAAAAGCTCATTCGCTCTCCTGCGTGGGCTGGGTCTCGCGAAATCTCGCGACACTGCACGACTGCGTCACCGGAAGTTGTCGCCCAAGAATTTTGGCCCCGATAGCGGCAACGACAGCGAAGGCCTACGTAAACGAGTTCTCCCACGTGCGCAGAAGTTACAGGAGCCTGTTTTGCTGGACCGTAGCATCGCCCGTTGGCAGCTGCAGTTTCTAACGTTTTTCAACGTAAGCGGCGTTGCAGCACCGTGACGTGAGAGCTCTCACAGCTGCAGCCGCACAAATACGTAGCTGACCTCCAAGTGACGCGGTATCTATACATATATTGTTAGGTGCTATTCCTGCGCACTGAAGCATGCATCCTGCCGAGCATGGAAGAATGCGCTAGAAAGACGGTGAAGACGTCGATCAGAGTAGCGCTCGTGTTGTTCTGCCATCTAGCCCTGCAGCCGCCTCTCTCTGTACATATTGTGTAAGTACAATTTCCCGTCCCTTTTCGCTACTCTCATCCCCACGGCAATATATATATATATATATATATATATATATATATTGTGTGTGTGCGTGTGTGTGTGTGTGTGTGTGTGTAAGGTGTGGCGGGAGAAGCAAAAATATAATGGTTAAAAAAACGCGTACATAAGTTGTATTCTGTCCGAAAGGGGTATACGCTGGGTAACTTTCTTTTTTTTAACTTTTGTTTCTTGTTGGTGAAGATAAACCGACTCGATCAAAAGTCAATTCTGTTAAACGGTAACATTTAGTTTATAATCGTTGAAGATTACGTTTGAAACCGAATTCAGGGCTCTGACACACGTTGAGTTGCTTGTACATTCCATACGGATCATGCCGTTGCAGGCCAACATTCGCCGCACAAAAACCATTGCGGAAGTACCCTTAACGTTTCGCATATCTATGCAAATCCGTGAAACTCCTACCCATCAAAGATGGCGAAGCTTTTCCAGGGATTTCACACGCACTTTGGGAGTTCTACGAATCTGGTTTGTCACTGTGGGATTATTGCGTTGAAATCTAATTCCTCATTATATCTGCACTACCGATGAGGTGTGCAGAGGCTGTCTGTAACGTTTCACTACATATAGCGTACTCCCTCGTGGTAGCCGAGGGAGGTTGAGTGCGCACTCCGTAAAACTACTTAAGGTCTACCCTGCGAACGCTTCGCTATTATGTGGTGCCTTCGCTATGCATTCCTGCCTTCTGTCGCACTTCGCTATATAGGGGTTTAGTAGCCCTATGCACTCCGCTGTATCCGACGCACGTTCATGCATGCCGCGCCGGCTTTGCTCTGTGCAATGCCTCCTTCCGAGCCTTCTCTACCCTGGCACACGTTGCTTGCACCCATTGTAACACCGTGAAACTGTAACACTGTCGCACCCCGGATGCGTCTGCGGAACATTGCTTACTGGGTATCTGCAATACGAGGTCCAGGGAGAGGCCCTCCGCCGCCGCTTGAACCGGGGCTTGAATCAGTGGGTTTGTCAAAAGGGTTGGGTGCACACCGCAAACTATAGGTGGAGTTGCCAAAGAATTATAATCTCAATTATTGAAGCGTAATTGATAACTGCCCAAGAACGTTTGAAGCCGCAAGCATGAAGACGCGACAAATCCGTGCGCGGCGCCATCATACTGTCCTTACATCCTAACTAGCCCACCAGCAGCACCTCTTCTAGTAATTTTAGTAGGAAGCTATGCGTGTTGACCCAAAAGGTGGGGACGAGGGGAGGGGAGCGGGGAGGGTTATGTCAGCAGGTTCCCGGTGGAGAGTTAAAGTTCGGTCCCCCACCGAGCGTGATGTTTCATCGTGCCCTCAAGGGTCACACGTGCTGCCGTCGCGACCTCTCTCTCTCTCTCTCTCTCTCTCTCTCTCTGCTTTCTTGCTTTTTTTTGCCAGGGTTCCCACCGCCGGCTGCACTCTCGAAAATTAATTAACCGGCGTTGTTTGCTCAAAAAGCCGCGGGCGCCTGTGTCTGGCGATTGGACTGAATATTGAGACACGCTGTGCCTCTAGTTTGATGACGCCACTTTATCGGTCGCTATGAGAACCCCACATCGGTTGTTCGGGGAATTGTACGAACTTCCTCGAATCTTCGGTGGAGCGTTTGGAAATTGTCATTAGGCGTCGCGTTAGTGCTGTGTCTAGCGAAGTGTGCCGTTAACTATTTGTGTATTTACTGGTAGAGTAGTTAGGACCTCGCAATTTGATTGGATGTGCCCGTCCGTGATTTCCATTGCTCAGTTGTCAACGTCGTTATCGTGGACTCCTCGTCTGGCGACCTGCTCACTCTTCACTACTCCCTGTTAATGTGATCAAAAAACGAAACTTTGCAATTTCACGTCATCTTTTCCAATATAAATTAATGCTTCATAAACGGTTATTTATAGTGGTTGCACTTCTCGGCAAATGTGAACAATAAATTGATGACTCTAATCGGAACCTCTTTACGTGTTATTAGTCTATCTGTTTAAATGTGATTATACATATGATGCACAAGGGGCTTCGGACAAGATTACAGGCACCAGAGCGAAAACATAAAACTTGGTATTGCAAGTAATAAACGCTCGCCGTGGCCTCCCTTGTTTTTATATTCACTCACTCGCGCTGCCCTGTCAACAGGAAACCCTGTTTGCTGGCACCCGGTTTGCTCCTGCTCGACAAATCCTCGAAAAATAAACTCTCAAATCTTCTTCCTAGCTCCTAGAATTCGCGCCGCAGTTTCTAGATCGCTAAAAAACGAAATTCTCGAAGAATGCAGAAATGTCTAGTGATTTATCCCACGGCAAAAGAGTACAATGGCCGCGTTGATAAGCAGCGAAAGACGGAAAAGTATCATAATGCAAAAAAAGAGGTGAGGCGTGCAGACAGGACACAAGAGTAGAGAAGTGGACAACAAGAACGCCCAAAAGTATCGAACTGCAAAATATTTCCTGATCCGGCGACTGTTACTAACGGAACACATTACAATAAAAATAACGGAAGCGCCTATTCCCGGTGTCTGTGAGACTAGAGGTTGCTCACATTTGCGCACATAGAAATTTGGTTTATTCAGAAAGGAGGGCGGGGGGGGGGGGGGTCACGAGGCAAGCGGACAGAAGGCAGGAGAAAGATCTCGATCGGTTCCCAAATCGAAGTGGTGCTTGCATTCAGAAAGTGCTTAAGTGTGAGAAAACACTGCATGTCGGCGTTCCTACATATACATACACCACGCGCTCTATCGCTCAATGCCTGTTCGCATCCCGAGCCCCGGGCGGATCTCTTTTCGTGCTTTCTCTCTCTCTCTCTTATTCACACAGTACAGCAGGCATGCGACGTCTTTCTCGGATTCCCCGTCGATCGTCACCTCTGAAGCGTTCGGGCACGGGGCGTCCCCACTAACGAGAAATGCAGCGCAGGGAAGCAAGAGAGAAATCTCGACAGACCCCGACACGCATGCGCTGATTGAGCGAGCAGGCAACCTCCTCCGGGAACACCCTCCCCCCCACTTCCTTTTCTCGGAAGTTTCCATAACGAATGCGACGCGTCGACGTGTTTGGCACCTCCGAAGTGCAACGCATCTCCCCGAATTCGTTCCCCGCGGCCCGACAACGAACTGCACCGTGAGCGAGCTTGAGAAACATCGCACCTCGAGTCCCAACAGCTCCGATCAATGATCAAGGACGAATGCCTTTGGGAGCGAACTCTTTTGGAAAGGTTGCATAGTAGTGTGGTGACACTCCAGTGCGGCGAATTCTAGAAATTTTGTGTGCGTGGTAGCAAGTTACTCGTGGTGTCTTGCACTGATTTGTTAAAGTTTCTTCTCGGAGCAACTTGTGTGTCACGTGGTCCTCCGAGATGTCTATTCACTCAAAAACTTCGCACGCGACAGCAATCTATACGTAGTGTTCACACGAGTACGTGTATGCTTGTCTCTTGTCGGTTATAAGCGTGCCTTGTGGAACATGTCTAATAAAGCTAAAGAAAGATCTGAAAAAGCGCCAAGTAAGACACAGAGGGGTGGACTGAAACCATCCAAAGTTTCGGTTTCAAAAATCACGCGTGCCCCTAGGGGTTGCCGGCAATCGTGAGCTCAAATGGGATGTCGTAAAATAGATGCGGTTGCTTGCATTTTTTTTTTGGCAATCATTACTTTTCAGAAATAAAGAAAGGTGAATGAACGGGAAATAACACTTATTTCCGTTCAGTAATTTTCTGCCTGCGTTTGTCGTGAATCTTAAATAAGGCAGAGCGCAGGAAGTCGCTCTTGGCTCGTGTCCGATGACTTTCTTTGGTTGAGCTATAAGTAGTGCGAAGATGAAAATGTTGAGACAGACGCGGTTGATAGGCGTCAAGAAACGGAAGACGCAGGAAAGCGAGCCTGCTCAAATATCGAAATGCTTATGCATTTGGATATTTTCGCCTGTCTTCTCAATCTTTAGTTACGCGACATTTAGATGCACGATGAGACGCGGATGAAGGCACTGCGGGGTGTTTTTCCCGTTGACAAGAGCCCGCTTCTAGTGTTTTATTGCAGCGGAAATAAATTAAGCACACGAAGGCAGGAACACAAAATCGAAAACAAAAGACTGGCTGTGGCTTAGCTAAGGTTAAGCCCAGGATGCGAAGCATACTAGCCTGTATTTTAACGCGACAGCGTTAAGGAGCTCGTGTCGCAGAAAAGCCGGTGTCGGCTCAGGCGTGCGGCGCTTGCTCAGGCGCACATTTCATTGTCGCGCCGAACGCTGCGTTGCTCGACGCTCACCGCGTCCGATGCGGGGCGCGTAGTCGCTGCGCCGTAGCAAAGCCACCTAGAAACAGTCTCTGTAGCACGCCGCAACCTTCGCTTCTCATTCCAACGAGCAGCTCTGTCTCCAGGAGGCATCTCACCTCGTGAGTGTCTAGCAGAGGCAAGCGCAGCTGCTTATATACCGCCGCGACGCCGCGAGCGACGGCGCGAGTTGGAGCCCCGTTTCTCCTCTGTCGTGACGTCACGGTGTCACGTGGTATTGAAGGCGACACCACCGCGCCTGAGGAGCTGCGCTGAGCTCTAGTAATATGCTTCGCATAAAAATTGGAGGGCGCTTAAGCTTCACCTTTAAAAGTAGAACGCGATTGCATTCAAAGATCCCTGACCGCTTCTCACGGTTCCCGGCAGCTGCAGCTTATGCAACCGTTATGGTTACCGGGAAACGCTGGCGGCGAACGCTATGCTCGAAGACGAGCTTTCTGCCAGAAACGCGGCCTCTTGCTTGCGTCCTGCATGCGGGTGAGCACCATCTGGATGGTGTTGGAAGGAACCGGGCGCGCTGCTCTATGAACGGCAGAAACGCAGGAAAATGTGTTTGTGTTTGAGTTTCCGCGTAACAAAGTATGTTTTCTCGTATATTCAAATTACATTCCGACGCTATCATGTCTGTAGGTTGCGCGTAAGTCCTACTTCACGATTTTTCTGGTGCATTTTACTCTGAGAAATTCAGTTAGTTAAGCAACGGATCTGTGCTACATGGAGGGCCTGCGTGGTTCGAAACAATGGAAAAAATTTTCGCTCACAAGACAGTCGACGCTGGACGCCGGATGTTCTGCGACACGGCACTCTATCGCGTCAAAAGCACGCCACTACCGGCGCTCCTTGTTACACCAACGTTGTGACTGTGAGTGCACTGCAAAATGATTTACACCCTTAAAAGCAAAAAGAGTGTGTATCAGTTTATAAGACACACCCTTACACAAAATGGTGTGAATTATAAACTGATATATGCCCTAATACACCCTTTGGTGTAAGGGTGTGAGTTACAGACCAATATAAACCATTCTTAGCTTTTAAGGGTGTACTTTTTTTTCACGGTGTACCCACATTCATCTAGTGAGCACTGTTCGTGTCTTTAGGCGCATGTAACCACGCGTGCTTAGTTAGTCGACGAATGATCACTGTAATTGGTACTAACTACGAAACTACGAGGCTTACTTCGTGATATAGCCTCATGCACTGACATCGCCGCCAACGCCAACGCCAAGTGTTTTTTTTTTTCCTTCCGCCATTCTTCACTCACTGGAATTCATATTTAAATGATTCTGATTAGCCGCCTTCTGCAGTTATCCACTGTTTGCAGCATCTCATCAGTTCGTGAAGAAAAGCGTAGAGTCGCGGTGTGTCATCATATGCCACTTCACACAGTGGCGAAATGAACGTCGAGTTGGGACCTGTCTTTGTGGAAGACGAGGTTCAGCCGAGACGTAACCTCGTCTTTTTCACACGGCACCTAGCTCTGGGTGTCGCGCGTATAGCCTGCCTTGCAGATGGTGTTAGCGAGGCCTGGTGCGTCTGCGCGCCGCAGACTATATACTATATATAGCTCCGACCGTGGGCTGTCGTCTGGTGCCGGCAAAGTTCACCTGCTCGTAACAAAAGAAAGAAAGAAAGAAAGAAAGAAAGAAAGAAAGAAAGAAAGAAAGAAAGAAAGAAAGAAAGAAAGAAAGAAAGAAAGAAAGGCGACGTTCAGCTCGCGCGTGTGCAGAAGTGCGAACAAACCACTTTTCGCTGCCTTCTGTTCGCGCGGTCTCCGACGCTGCCGTATCTCGCGCTGGCAGGATCAAGGCAGCGCCATTGTTTCGCGAGTCTTAACCCCGGTACAGGGTAGGTGGCTCCTATATAGCGGCAGTAAGCGTACGAGCCGGGGTGAAGCGCTTTGCAAAGGTATGAATGCAATCGCTGCGAGTGAGAAATGACGAGCTCCTTTAACAAGGGTCTCTCGATAAAACTTGGTAGCCGTTTGTTCTCTGAAACTGGTTTCGAGAAGCGGTGGGAAGTCGATAATATGACTCTTGTGTAGATAATTTCTCTATTTGTCTGTTTAGTTAGATGAGTAATTCATTCATTGATTAAATAGTTACTTAGTCAGTTAGTGAGTCACAGGCGGTGTGGCTCGCTAGAACCGCACGTAACGAAAACAATGTCATTGCACTATCCCTAATTTGCTTGCAATTGTAACTACCGAGGCGCCTTATACTTTTGTGCCGTCGTGTAAGATGAAAGACGCCATTACTCGCTCATGCGTGTGTCGCCTCCACAGGTGACGCCTTTGTCGCATGACGCAGTCGGAGCTAAATTTAGACCTCTCGTTCGGCGTTCTGATGAGGCACAGCTCGGCAGTACGCTAGGCGATCCGAGTGGGAGGGGTTGTGTCGCCACTATTACTCAGCCATAGTGGGTACAGTTAATCAAACTGAAACACATGTGCTTACCCGGAACTATGAAACCTAAATGTGTGCGGTTTTTCTGCAGAAATTTCACGCTTGCTCGGTTATGGCGGCCTAACCCTCGCGCTTTGAACACACAAGGTCCAGAAATGGCGTGAGTGGAACTCAGGTAGCAAGACAGCGACAAAGATGCCGATTCGCACCCACAACCTTTCACCACGGTGGGTTAACTGTTAATAGGGAGGGAGCATGATTTGCAAGATTACACCTTGGGACCCCGCGGCTGTGTCATAAGTTATAAGCCGTACTGCGTAACCATTCTAATGCATAAATAAACGTAGCTTGTGTATTCAGCTACGTCTTTTCTCTACCCAAGTGCCCATACACCGTCTGCAGCTCGCGAAAGACGTTTCACGTACCGCACACGCGTACTGCGTCTCTGATCCAGCCCACCCGAATGTCTCATTGTGAAACACTGGACAATTTCGACACCTAACAAAAGTGGAATAGGCATGTCACCAACGCAACCTAGTATAAACACAGGCCGACGGACAACGTTTCTTTTGTTTCGGGGTGCAACGCTGACAGTTGCCACCTTGCCACGTGAACAGTAAATGGAGCACGTCTTTTTTCCGTTCTGGCTACAACAGATCTATCACCCACTTCCAGCCGTCCTCCAGCCTCCAATTATTTACCTCTACCTTTCACATATTAATTGCAACCCCCCCACCCCGCCCACTGGAAGCTATTTACAGCGCCACTCCTTCACAGCGGCACCTGTCGGCGTTCCGCTGCTGCAGTGGTTCTCGCGTGCAGGACCTCATTCGCACGCAATGTCTCGTTCTTGTCCGCGGCTCGCTGCCAATGGCTCATATCGATTCCGATGTAGCAAGCGGGGGCTTTTCGTGCGAGCTATCGGCGGCTGTTCTTTTTCGTTCGAGAAACGCGCGCGCTCTGGAACATCGATAAAGGCGTTTCCCCCACCCCGAAAAAAACACCGCGCGCGGCTATGGCAGCCGAAGAACCAGGGACGCACATCTGCGGTGGCCCGTAGGCGAAGTAACAACGAGTCCCGGTCCGTCTGGGCAACCTATAGGCACTGTTCGCGGCACTCTCCGTAGCGCAATAAAGTGGGTAACGGTGGTGCCACAGGTTTCGCGTTACGACATCGTATAACGCGACTCCCCCCCGGTGCCTTGGCTGTCCGTAACAACGGCCCCTAGGTGTTGTTGTATTCGTTCCCCTGCATACCTTACGAATAATAGCTATAGGACAGTCAGAACAAGGGGAATAGTATCTTGTGACGACTCTTTTCCTCGGGTTCTGTTGATTTCTTAGCATCCTCTGTGACGAGTGATCGATCCTGGCGATAGCACTGGGTGGTGGCTTAGGGCGAGACAATGACGAAGGGCAAACGTAAAAGTACATTGCTGAAACGTAGGGATACGGGCTAGGGTGTTGCTGCCGTTATTTAAGGCAGGAACAGCAGATGCAAGCGCGTACACGCGTGTTTAGCCTCGACAATTTCCGCCTCTGCGAAGTTCGCTGTCATAAGAGTTTGTCTTTAAAACAGAGGAGCACAAAGACGCACCCCCCCCCCCCCGCCCTCCCCCCCCCCCCGCTGCTCACACACACGCGCGCATTATTTAATACATAACAAGAATGAATACATATAATGCAAGACACAGGAAAGCTTTGCTTCTCTCTTGCATCCGCTCATAATTAAATCACGCGAAGAACGCAGCAAAATATTTGACAGCGGAGAACGGACGAGTGTCGGCGAAACGGCGCCTTTCTTGAAGGGCAAGTGGGTGGACGGAGAACAACGCGTCGGCTGACAGGAAGGCGTGGCGCTCATTCCGAAAACTCGCTGACAAGGACACCCCCACGAAACATGCTAAAACTCGCTGCAAGGGCCGAAGCATGTCAGAGATGCCAAAGCACGGCTTCGTCTTTTATCGTGTGCTATAGAGAAACTCCAAGTGCGTACGTGCTACGGACGCAGTTTTGCAGGCTACTGAATGTCGAGATAGATAGATAGATAGATAGATAGATAGATAGATAGATAGATAGATAGATAGATAGATAGATAGATAGATAGATAGATAGATAGATAGATAGATAGATAGATAGATAGATAGATAGATAGATAGATAGATAGATAGATAGATAGATAGATAGATAGATAGATAGATAGATAGATAGATAGATAGATAGATAGATAGATAGATAGATAGATAGATAGATAGATAGATAGATAGATAGATAGATAGATAGATAGATAGATAGATAGATAGATAGATAGATAGATAGATAGATAGATAGATAGATAGATAGATAGATAGATAGATAGATAGATAGATAGATAGATAGATAGATAGATAGATAGATAGATAGATAGATAGATAGATAGATAGATAGATAGATAGATAGATAGATAGATAGATAGGAGTAGAACAAAGGTAATTATGGTTGGCTACCCTGCACGGGGAAAGTGGTAAGGACAGCGAAAGGAAACGACAGGAGAGGACCACCCACTCGAATCATCGGCAGCAGGCGGCGGTCCACGAGTCCCATTATGTGATCCCGTAGGCTTCGGGAACTTGACCAGCACAGATTCGTAGAGTTCCTTTGTGGGTGGTTACCTAGAATAGCGTTCTATCCTGGTAGTAGATGATTGTCCAGGCTCTCAGCCACTGCGCGCATCTCTTTCTTACAAGCAGCCCAGTGACGCAGATAAAGTGTGTGAAGTTCTCGTCACATTGCAGGAGCGAAAACATACCAAGAAAGGAAGCGTTGTTAATCAGAGATAGTTCTGGCTATCAACCCTGCATGTGGGGAACGAGTAAGGAATAAAGGCAGGGATAGGGAGAATGGGAAGCAACAGAGTGTTTTGATGGTCGTGGTAAGACGAAATCAGGAGCTGCCAGCCATGACCGTCAGCGCCAGCAGCGCACCATCGTTAGTACCGCTGACCGTTGCAAATATAGAAAGTTGATCGGAGACAAAACAAATCTCTTGGAACATCTTTTTGTATTCTCCCAAGAATTTTCGCTTCCGTTTCGGACTTCCTCCCAATATGGCGACGTCGGAGCAACGCCATTTGCAGCCCCACGACTTACATGCTTTTTCTTTTTTCTTTTTTTTGAATTCACGCACTGAGCGCGCCAATGAGCTTGGCGTGTTTGGAATAGGGTGTCACCATATGGGGGGAAGAGCACAAACGGCCCCCCCTCACCCTTCTTCTAATATATATTCAAATGAGCGTGGCTGCTGAAGGCGTCGAGTCCTACACAGCATTATTCCTCGCTCTTTTTTCTTTCCGGCGTCACGCGGAATGGGGACTTCGCGAAAGGTCACGAACGAAGGAGACGGATGCCCCTTGCATCTGTATGATGCGGCGCTATGTATATATATATACGCCGCTACAGGAGAACCAATGGCGGTTTTCTCGCCTCCAAACTTCTGCGCGCGCAGCAGCGCGGGGGGGTTGTTTTCGCGAATACTGCTTTGCAGTGCTTACTATCATTCTCCCTTTCTTTTTTTCTCTATTTCTTTTGTTATTGTGATGTCTCTATGACTCTATTATTACAGTCGAAAGTCTAGCCAGGGCATAACCAGATGCCCAGACGCCATTGTTCACTGCCGGGTTCATATGCGGACGCGAATGCGTAATCTACTCGTGCTGGTGGCGAACCTGAGTGTCCGCTGAGGCTGTCCCAGCAGCTTACGTATATATATGTAAACGCATGTATCTTGGCACTAAGCACGGGACATGAGCCGCGCGATTTGCATGTTTGATGAAGCATTCCCTGTGCTGCTGCAGAAACCGCGGCGACCACGCATCGGTCATCAATTTGAGGCAATATGCGTGTCGTGCTGCGTTTAGCACGTCTAGTGTGTTCGCGCTCTCGCAGTGATAGAACCTTCGAGACCTCGGAATTCCATGAACCTGCGCAGCGGCAGTGGCGTACGTATATAAAGTCGGGGAGTTCTGACTGCGAAAATTTTAGAATCGAATCGAACGCGGAACTTTGAGAAAATCGACCATCGAATATCGAATGCAACACCGAATTCTATTTTCTTATTTTTTTCGACTCAGCGAAATACAAAGGGAATGTCACGTTCGTTTGGGGAGAAAGAAAAAGAGGGACTCATTTAGGTTATCCGATACTTGCACTGTTATTTGCATGCGGACCGTCAGTCTACAGCGGAGCCTGCGAAAGAGAATCGAGCGAAGAGTGATCTCTGAGTCACATATGACACAGGAAAGGCTTCATACAAATGACTACATACAAATGAAACGTCGCCCGCCTGAAGTGCTGTCATCCCCGTGACTTCAAGTGGACGCAACAGTTACTCGCCCAGCGGGCTTCGTCTTTCAATGGAGGAGTGTTACGCTAAAGGTACAGCAAGGACGAAGGAAGAGGAGAACGAAGTGCGCTTGTCTTCGCTGTGGCCCCATTTTATCAATTAATCTTTAAATAAACGCACCCCATCGAAGCAATATTGCGAAGTAAAGTCGAGATGGCTCGTGTGAAACGCGTTGCACATAGAAAACATTATGAACAAGAGCCCTTGCTCAGGCCTGCTAGAGAGAAAAAAAAAACCAGTGATTGCTGGTCGCCCGTGAACCGATGAGCCATATTTATCGAACAAATCCCAAATGCGGCGGTAAAAGCAAGGTCGTTTGAAATTCACGAAGCCATTTGAAACGCTGTCGCGTCGCGAGTGCGATATGGCTTGTCTCCCATTCGCCCGGACGGATCCGCACGCATGCCGAAAAGGCTCACGAACCGCATTTCGCGAGTTATATCGCGTCCGCATTTATCCCTTAATCTGCACTCCAGGGCTCTCTACCCCCTCCATCAATGCTTTCGACGTTCTTATAAAGTCTGGGGTTATTTCGAAAACGCGCACTTCTCCCGACGTCAGAACCGCGGGCGCACCATCGCAGCCCCGCGGTATATACGCTGTGCGGCTCTCTTTAGGGCGACGTGCATTCTCATTCGACTCGTTCGGAGCCAGTGACAGATTGCGGGCTTAGGACTCCGAACCGCACAGCCCCGGATTTCGAATCCGCCAGAGCTCTCTCCTTCCACCACCCTGCAGGCGTTTTCTTTTTCTTATATAAATACAAAAGAAATTATCGGAAAAGATGTCGAATCGAGTAACTCCAAAGGACGATGGCGATGGCGCGGAGAAACATATACCACGTCGACTTTCTATCCAACACCCGATGCCACCTTTTTTTTATCTGAAATCCGTCGTTGCCTGGATAATCGTCCATTTCGAAACGTTGAGGGATATAGGGGCGCTAGCGCAAGAAAAGGCCTAGCTTAGCGGGTTATAACGAGTGGCCTTGACGCCGAGGTCGTCCGCTTCATCACTCGTCAGCGGGCACCGCCTGTTGAGATCAGTGCGGCGCGTGCTCCGGAAACAACGGGAGTTGCGCAACCCTTTTTTTCTGCCTGTAAATGCTTGTCACGTATTTAACTCCCTTAAAAAGGGAGTACCCTGAAAACTCTTTTTTACCGGAGTAAGTGCACGCCCAGTTAAGCATTGTATACGCATTTACTCCTGGAAAATCAACGTGACCACTGGACGCACTTGCCGGATGTGACTGATTTGACCTTCTAAATTAGAAACCGCATTGAGATTTGTAATAGCCTCGCAACTACTATCCTATATCTGTCCTGAAAGCCCTGTGAATCCTTTTGGAGGCAGTGTTGAAAATCTTTATCGAACGTGTCACTAGACTGAGAGGAAAAAGTGGCAAAATTTTCCAGAAATTTTCCTGCAAGGTTGCGAAAGTTACCGGGGAAACTGTCACGTGAATTTTGTATAATGAAGGAGTTTGAGTGTTGATAACGCTGCAACATAAGCTAACGTGACTTCAAGCAACTGCCCAAGAATTTCACGTTCCTCTATGGTGTCTGTACAGATAAAACCTTAACTGTGAATTTAACCGCCGGGAGTAAAGGGCTTGTACTTTAATAATATGTTGCCAAAACAAAGGATAATGACAGCTGAAATACTGCATTTACCTTCAAGTTGTAGAGATGCAACGAGCATAGTTGAAGAGAAGAAAGGCAACCTGATTTTCTTAGCACGAAAACGCACTCTGTCCATTTCGTGCCAGCGAATTTTCTGTGGTTCGGTGCCCGCGAAAACAGAACTAAATTCTGCGACACGCACTTGGGTCATGTTGTTAACACGCCGATAGCAAAGACAGTGAGCGTTGTAAAGGTCAAATAGGTATGCGTTGACTTCCGATGACCCCTCCCCACCCCCCCCACCCCTAAAAGCTCAGTACAGTACTGCTTTGTCTGAAAGCCCTGAGCAAATGAACTGCTGCTTTCAGATTTGCATGAAATGTGCCATTCCCAGCCCGGCCATTCTGATATCTACGTAATTTTGAAATTAGAGTAAAGCTGTTTAGGTCCAGGAAGCAAACTACACTTTACTTGCCTTATTAGTTACCTGCTGCGTTCCGTCACCTCAAAGCGCCTTTCTAGTAAGATGTGGCATCTTAGCGTGCTTCTAAGCTTGCGAGCATCTTTCAAATCGACCGTATTTGGAGTAAGAGTAAGCGGCCGGAGTGGTGACGTCACCTGGTGGTGCGGGTTCAACAGGACAAACAAATATCGCAGTTACCAAATATATTCTTCGCTGCTGGTGCAAATTTTCGGCAGCGGTGTGATAGTGTTCACGATTACGTCGCTCTCGAATATTTACAACAGCAGCAAGTTGGCGTAACCTTGCTTTTGCCGCTTTTGCGCCACCTTGCACCACCGCTTTTGCCGAAATACCGGACACGCTAAACCTCTCTGTTGACTTTCTCTCTCTCTCTCTCTCTCTCTCTGTATGTATGTGTGTGTGTGTGCGTGTATGTGTGTGTACGCGAGAAGAAACGGTCCGAGCGACCTGGTTCGCTGAACTTCTCTCTTTGGAACACTCTCGCAAAATATCACGATACGGTGCTGTGAGTTACAAAAACGTTACAAAAGAATAACGAGAAACAGTGCTGCCGAAGGATTATGAGCTTGACTGAATGGCATTCACAAGTTCGAACTTTAGTGTGACTAATACGGGGGTTCGTTAAACCTGCCTATTACCGCTAAACCTGCCGCGGCGTCTGGTCTCAAACTATGGGTAAACAACGTAAATCAAACTTCCTTGATGCTGATTTCATTAGGCATTTTTTTCTTTACTAGTCTACCAACGCGTGCCGCACTAGTGACCATGGGCAAATATTTTTTTATTTTTTTACCTGCGCTAGCTAGTCACGCCAAAGATTGAACTGGCTTGTTGGCTCGTTAAGCCTGCAGTCTGAACCCTCGCGCGCTTGTCGAATGGTGCGTGACATGTGCCTTCGAAGCGTGTACACACGCAATTTTTTTTTACTTGAAATTTTTTTACCAGTGTGCGCAGTGCCTGCACCTTACTAGCGCGAGTTTGTAAGTACATCTGAAATGGCATCTGAGGAGCAAGAGCGCTTACATAGGCGCCACCATGTGCAAGAAACAGTGGCAGGTCTCTTAGTCGCGGTTCTATGCAGTGAGGTTTCCAGTTCATTTTTTTTTTCATCAGTTTCAACGGGCATGTACTTCATAATCTTAGTCACGCTGTGCTCGACAAGACCTAATAAGTCACGATGATTCGGTAAACTAGCTTTCCGTCACATTACTTTATTTAGTTTGTCACGTAATGTGGGCGCTTGTTCTCTTTCTTTATAATTCCTACTTCTTCCTTTCTTCCTGAACTTGAAGTAACTCGCAGAGATGCCCAAGTATCGAGTCACGGCATAACCACTTGCGCATGCGTACTCAACGTAACAAGTAGACAATCTGATAAAAGTCACTGCTGTGCTCGAAGTTTTAACACTACTCTTCCTGTTTACAAATCAACATCAGCGAGCGAAGGCAGCTGGAAATTTCAGTTTTGTTTTTGTCCTTGCTGTTGCACTACCGCCAGTAAACGTTAAGCACACATCCACCTCGCTTCCCTCTGCGATATAGGCGCCACGTGGCGGCGGCTGCCAGCACCTAAGCAAGCTGTAGCCCCGGTTTTGATGGCCGCGTCGTTAATCTTGGCATAGAGAAGTTCTTCTTGGCCGTTTCCTCGCTGTCCCCTCCCCCCCCCCTCTTTTTCTTTTTATGGGTCACGACTCTCGTTGGTCGTATAAACGTCTCCTGCATGCGCCGCCCGCCATCTTGGAGCCGCGGCGGCAGGCCTCGGAATTCGTTCCAGCCTCCGAAATAACCATTGTCAGCGTGCTCGAGTACTAACGGCGCTTAAGGAAAAGAAAAAGTTAGGCTCCAGGTAGCTCCGTCGTATTTACGACATTTCTCTCCATTCCTTACCCTCGTCGTTCTTTTATTTCTCAATCCTGTCCGATCCCCCCCCCCCCTCGCTTTCTTTTTTTTTTAATCTCATTTCCTTGTTTCCCGTTATTCTCTTACTCATCTCAAGACGCGTAAGTCCATTCCGAGGGGTTATGTGGGCTTTCGATCCTCCCTGCGCAGTCGTTGTAATTTCACAAGTATAAAACGAACGCGAGCGAATGCGGGAATGGCCGCGCGCTCTTGCGGTGTGCAGTTTATGGTGACCTACTACTTTTATAGATGGCGCTGCGGACCTCGACCCGTGTAGGCGATTTGGTATATTGGAGAGATTTAGCTTAGGGGACGCAAGCGACTTACGTACGCAAGAACTAGGGGCCATGGTATTGCGCAAGCGCAGACACGTACGTCTGGGTCTGCGCATGCCCAGTACCGTCGCCTTTAGTTCTTGCGTTCGCAAGCCACTTGCGTCCCCTAAAATAAATCTCTCTATTAAGACGGAGCAGAGACACCGGCTTGACGTAAAGTTAGCTATGACTCGTGCTTATAGGATCATCATCATCATCATCAGCCTGGTTACGCCCACTGCAGGGCAAAGGCCTCTCCCATATTTCTCCAACAACCCCGGTCATGTACTAATTGGGGCCATGTTGTCCCTGCAAACTTCTTAATCTCATCCGCCCACCTAACTTTCTGCCGCCCCCTGCTACGCTTCCCTTCCCTTGGGATCCAGTCCGTAACCCTTAATGACCATCGGTTATCTTCCCTCCTCATTACATGTCCTGCCCATGCCCATTTCTTTTTCTTGATTTCAACTTATAGGATAGAGAAATGATAATGTGCAAAAAGAAAAGTTTGTTGAGTACTCCAGTTAGATTCGTGTCCTGAGCGAAAACCTGCATATATAACTGTATTTTGCTTTCCCTTCGGCAACTCGGGTGGCGTTGCAACCTGCGATTACTTACGGTACCAATTTTGTGGGATGTCACAAAGAATGTGCTAATTTAAACATTCCATGAACTTTGCGTGCGCACGTTTGATCGTTTGTTTAAAATTTACAATACCTTCTGGTTTGATCCTTCGAGCCGTCCTATATTTCAGGTGTTTTTGCCAAAGCGACAAGGAATAGCCGGTATTATCCACGATTTCAAGCCCCCCTAGATAGATACTGAACACGTGTTTTTTTTTTAATTATTGTTCGGGATTTTGATGGAAAGGTCATGGGTGCCACCAGCCATCAATATTAATTAGATCCAAAGCACGTAGTAGTCCACGGTACAACAATGTTGTGCTAATCAGGCTCGAACCGTATGTTCCTCGTACGCCCCAAGAAGAAGCTTTGGTTGGCTAATTGAATAGCCGTTGGATTGGCCGAGTAACGGGATTTCAATTTCGGAAACTATACTTATCTCTACCAGAAATGCAATCGAGGACAACGTTCGATATTTCTTTTTTTACGAAAGCAGGTTCGTGAACGTACAGTGAAGACTCCATAGTAGACTCTTAATTTCTTTCCACGTATAGCTTCGCCAAGCAAGTGGAACATATTCGCGAACAAGTGTTCCACTAAGTGGAACCTCTGTGAACAAAGGCACCGGAGCATGGGCTCTTCCTTCGCTGAAATTTCTCGTCACTTCCACTGCGTAACGTTCTAAAGCTATTTCCACATATATGCAACCACGTAACATGTTAACCTCGTTGAACCTAGGTTCAACAAGGTAGCTTCCAGGACCATAATTGCGAAAATGTTAGACTTAGTGGAATTCGTACGCAATGGTATTAGCAGGGCATGACACGACCTGCTTTTCGCAGTTTCAAAGGTGTTCGTCACCGCATGCGAGAGTCGAACTGAAGAGCTTGTGCAGAGCTGCAGAAAGCGAGAGACTCTTAGCTACCGCAGCGTGCCAAGGAAACTCGTCATTACTTTACCTTACGGAGGCTGGTCTAATATGGAGCTCTTATTCCCCACTCATATTCTCCGGATAGACCCTCTGCGCATATTATCATTGGTCATCTACGCATATTGTAAGAAGAGCTCGGGGACTTGCAACCTAACGCAGATTTATAAAACTGGCCTGCTCATTTCATTACGTGGATTATTTTTCTTAAGCCTCGCACTAACTACCGAGACAGTGATGTAATTAAATGCGTAAGTTAGTGCTTAAGAAACGAAAGCGCAGCGTTCTTGAAAGGAAGCGTTACATTACCCGGGCCCACTAATAGAAATAGCGTCAGCGTTATATATATATATATATATATATATATATATATATATATATATATATAGATATATATATATATATATATATATATACATATATATATGTTACTTATATATGATCCGGGAAACAGAGGCGAGTGTGTGTGGCCACTATGCCAGCGTTGTTATTAGCTTTCCTCGAAAAAACGGTTCGTGCAGGCCGCGGGATAAACAGTATTGTTCTCGAGACTACGAGAATAGTAAAAGAGAAACCCAAGTCGAGGTCGTTAATCTCGGGTCGTCATTCATCACGACGTCTTGGTTTGCGGGAGCGCGCCTGATCAGCGGGCTCATTCACGTAGCCTTGCGCGCACGGGAAAGCGAAACTATGAAGCTCGCGGTGACACAAAGAAAAATGCAGCTGAATGCCGTTGTCAGCGGTTTTCCACAAAGTGATGCATGGCCTCCGACGCTGACCACACGGGAGAGCGCCCGGTCTGACGCGGTGATTTACGGTGCCTAAACGAGACCTGGCATCACTGCTGCCATGACGTAACCGTCGCCTTTGTCCGCCTAGTTCACGCAGTGGCCGCTGCTAATTGACAGCGTGGTAGTCGCTAGCGGCGTCATTTTCAGGTTCACCAGCTGGGATTGCGTGCCACTTTCTTTCGTTGCCTTTATGTTTCTTTACGACAGAGCTAGGGTGAAGGAAGTCAATATCTGCTGCCAGATATGCTGCTAGCCACTTTTCAGGATCGTCATCAACGGAGCTTAACATTATTGTGTCGAATCAATCTGGAAATGTGTGCGTGCATGTGTGCGTGTGCGTGCGTGTGCGTGCGCGCGCGCGCGTGTTTGTGTGTTTGTGTGTGTGGGGGGGGGGGGCTGCGATACGTCTATGTTGTGTCAGCTTCTAAACAGCCAGCTTCTAAAGGTGCTCACGTTGGGTAGTTTTCTGCTTTACTTATAAGCTCTCACCAGGGTAAACAAAATAAAAAAGAATGTCTGCCATTCTGTGAACTTGTAGCTTGCAAGTGAGCAACAAGTAAAAGCGTTGCATTGGTCTTGTGGTTCCATTTTTGAACGAGAGACTAACGTGATTGTCTTTGTTTTCTTTTCGCTTCATGTCACGCCTGCTGTGCTGGACTGACCGTTTGTAGGTAAGTCGACCGTCCTGTTTTTTTCTCTTGCGATGAAAAAAAAAGGAGCAAAACTTCATGAGTATGCGCAGATTCTCACAGAGGAAATTGCTTCACAAATTAGGCAGCTACGCCATGACATCGTCCCCGAGAAGCAAAAGCTCGCAGGTTCAGCTCGGTGTCCTTCTCTCGGCCATAACTCCGTGTTTTCCTCGCTTCAAACTACACTGATTGCAACCATAGTTTCCTATCAGTTGGATCCGACAAAGAATAGTGCCAGTAAGATTCGCGAAATTGGTAATAACAGTAAGTCTAGCGATTATAAAGTGTGGTGTCGACAGTGTTCTTCAAAACAGTGATAATGCTCTCCTAAAACTTCAGTTATATAATATTTCAAAAAATCTGTAAATGATGACGACATGCAGAAACCCACTGTGAGTGTGCTTAATAAAGGTCTATGCATGGCCCCAACCATCGGAGTGGCGATATTCTGAACACTTCGTTGCGGCTAGCCAACTTCTTACTTATTACAACAGCAATAGCAACTTTATACCTCCTTCATGAAGGGGCCCACCTTTTTCTATCTGTAGGTTTTGTTACTCTAGATAGTTTGCGTCAATTTAGTAACAAAGATAAAGAACTTCTAGCTATCTTGTTTTAGTTTCTCTCTTTGTTTTCTAACTAAATGGATGTTCTTACCACCATTTGGTTGTGCCTACTAACGTTGCTGCGAACCGAACGCGTATTTACCAGGTTTTCTGCAATGGTTTATAAACTACTGCGATGCGTTTTAGTAACATCGACCGTGATTTAACTCCACACCAAAAGTCATGCACGAGAACCAGGGAAACCGCGGGGCTCCATTTTGGTTAATCGCGACCACATGCGGCCAACGGGCAATGAAGCGAAGGAAAGCATAGGGGTAAGTAACTGCGGTTGAAATTGAAATTTAGAAAACAACGAAAAAAATGGAAATGAAAGTGGACGGAAAAATAAGTTTGTCACCAGTAGGCACTGAACCCAGCGTTCGAATCTGTTAAACATAATGCATTTAGGTAGCGCACGACGGTTCATTAGCCACATGCCTGCCCCTCTAAGTCAACGTGTCACGTGATGCCATCGAGCGAAAAGAGGTGTTCCACATCCGCCCACCACGGCTCTGAGTGGCGCTAGCTAGCAATCCCCAGAGTTAGATGTAGCACACACAAAATATCCGAGTTAGCTTGCGGGTTGATGGCCGTCGCTGTGGCACAACTGGTACTACATCGCCCGCGTACTGCGAAGGTTGTGAGCGACACCGGCGACAACGTTATCTTCCCGTCCACTTTCATTTCTCGTTTTGCAGCGTAATCGGTTATGCGCCCCTTTCCGATAGCCGTTGGCGATGGCGTTGGCCGGTGTCCGATGTCCGGTGTCCGTAACCGCTATCGCTGGGAATGAGAAAAAAAACTGGCTGTGGCTTAGCTAAGGTTAAGCCCAGGATGCGAAGCATACTAGCCTTTATTTTAACGCGACAGCGTTAAGGAGCTCGTGTCGCAGAAAAGCCGGTGTCGTCGGCGTCGGCTCAGGCGTGCGGCGCTTGCTCAGGCGCACATTTCGTTGTCGCGCCGAACGCTGCGTTGCTCGACGCTCACCGCGTCCGATGCGGTGCGCGTAGTCGCTGCGCCGTAGCAAAGCCACCTAGAAACAGTCTCTGTAGCATGCCGTAACCTTCGCTTCTCATTCCGACGAGCAGCTCTGTCTCCAGGAGGCATCTCACCTCGTGAGTGTCTAGCTGAGGCAAGCACCGCGAGCGACGGCGCGAGTTGGAGCCCCGTTTCTCCTCTGTCGTGACGTCATGGTGTCACGTGGTATGGAAGGCGACACCGCCGCGCCTGAGGAGCTGGGTTGAGCTCTCGTAATATGCTTCGTATAAAAACTACCCAGTTCCCGCTGGGATTGTACCCGGGCACGCAGCGTGCGAGTGAGCTACTCTACCACAGAGCCACGCCAGCTTTTTGTTGCTTCATTGCCAGCTTTGACATTATACACAAACAATACACAATAGATAAAACGCCTCCTCGCAAGGTGCCAACATCGGTTGAGCAAGCGAATCGTCGATCTACGCGCGCGGCTGCAACCAGGCAACCTCGGGCTCAGCAGACCGCTGTGCAGAGAGCAGGACAAGCCGCAGCTCGCCGTCGACGCCGGGCGCACTGTTCAGACCGTCCGCGCGAAAACAACGCGAAGAGACTTCGCCGCGAAGACCCTGTATAGTGCGTGGTGCCGAAAATAAGAGCTCCTATGGATTCGCTCTTCCAGCTTACGCTGTGACTGTGCTGCGTGTGCTGCCCAGGCCTGCGACTTTTTCTTCTTCCCTATATTCCACATTTAAATTGGAACCGCAGCTAATGACCTCTGTTTTCCTAGGCTTCATTGTGTGGTAACGTCATATGGTCGCGAATAATATATATATGTGTGTGTGTGTGTGTGTGTGTGTGTGTGAGTGTGAGTGTGAGTGTGTGTGTGTGTGTGTGTGTGTGTGTGTGTGTGTTTGTGTTTGTGTGTTTGTGTTTGTGTGTTTGTGTTTGTGTTTGTGTTTGTGTGTTTGTGTTTGTGTTTGTGTTTCTGTGTGTTTGCGGAAAGTCAGGCGCTGTAATCCGGGCCGGGAAAGGCCGCGAGCGCGTGAAACCCAAGAACCACAACCGGATCCCGCTTTGCAGCCTGCGCGCTTCCGCGTGGCCGCGGGGCCGTGCACAGGATCGATACAGTCGCTGTGCAGACGCAAGTCGACACGCTGTGAGACAAACTGTCGCAGCCGTGCCTACGCATTTCGTTTCACTTCCGCTTTGCGGATTATGGCGGGCCAAAAGCACTATTTACAAAGATATATATATGTATATATTCACGCTCGCTCTCGCCTCTACTTGTAAGGCTGTTCAATCGGTGCTCTCTATTCCCAGCACTAGAGGCGCCGAGCGAATAATCCGACGACGAGTGTTGATGGGTGTGCACATACGAGGAACATGAAGGGGATAGAAATGCTCAGTATTTATCTTTTTATGCGAAGCATACTAGCCGTACAAACATGCTCTTCCTTGCTGCGCCGCGCGCGGCCGCGCAGCTACCATATGACGTCATAACAGCTGCAAAAGCGGAGGCTCAACTCGTGCGCTCGCTTGCGGCCGCGTAGCTACATAGCCGGGTCTCAGCTCGTGCGCTCGCCTGCATGAGTTGTTTCTTCGTCCAGCCGAACCAAATATAGCCAAGCAACAGCAGTTCACCAGGCTAAACATTGGTTCAACAACTAAAATAAAGGCTAATATGCTTCGCATCCTGGGCTTAACCTTAGCTAAGCCACAGCCATTTTTTTAAGGATACCTTACAGGCTTGTCTTCATTGTCCTAACTTTCAAAGCCATCAATGCTTTCCTAAGGGCAGAATACTTACCTGCACCATCGCCGTTACGCAGTGTCTCAACCTGTCGAGGTGGCCGCATCAAAACGCTCCAAGCGTCTGAACAGGCTGGCTTGCCTGCAAAAAAATTCATGACGGCGTTGTATATGTCGCTCATTGATGCATGCATCCGTGGCGTAATGGATTCAATATCGGGCCTCTGCGCTAGAGGTCCCGTGTTCGAATCGTGACGTCCAACAATTTTATTATAATATATATTTAATTGTTTATTACACGATACGTTGTTTAAAACGACGAATTTACAGAGTCGCGGAGCCATTTCAAGCCATAAGGACGAAGTCTAGGCAAATCCATGTACTTCCCAGAATTATCATGCTGGCTCAAGCGCTCGCATTGCAGCTCCCTATAGTAACTAGTGCGAGAGGTTCCCTCTAGCAATTGTTGTATGTAACTCTACTCCTCCGACTCTCCCTCCGACTCTCCTGCCACCAACTCTGTTCTCAAATGCGGGAAGTTTCGGTGCCTATAGGTGTGTATACGGCCTTTTCTACATAGCGAAAACTCATTAACGAACTGTGACAGCTAGGTAGCGCTCTTCTTTCACATCACTTGAACTGCTGGAAGATTCGGGCAGTACTCGCGCAGGAGATTATGACCTGACGATGTCCTATTAATAAAGTTTCACTAAGTAACCTTGTAAACAGCAAGCTTGTGAAACATGTCCCAACTTCGGCATTGAAGCCTGGCAGTCATAAATCCATAGCTATAGGGGAGAGAAAATCCCGTGCTTAGCACAAAATTTAGAGAGATGCCTTCTTAAGTTTTGGGACGAAGTTTCGTCGGTCTTTCAGTTAAATCTCGCGTCAACACTTCATTTTCAAGCAAGGAAGCTTAAAATTGTATAGCTTAGCAACCAAAGAAGAATATCGCAATTCTGTTAAAAGTTATATACTATGCACCGGTCTGAATTATACCAATGGTCCATTAAGTTAACTTTTGCAAAACCCCGCAAAGAACCTATAAGTTGACTGTCTGCGAGCTAATTCATTGTATTTGCCCACTTCTGTCAATGTAACAGGTGCAGTTTGCAGAAGCGATATCCGTTTCGGGCGCACAATCAGCGTGGCCTAAAATTTCTACTCCAATGTTATTATTTCTTTATTTGTGAATGTTAGACATTCGTTTTTTTTTTAACTTGGGGCCCTTCATTGAAATTATGTTTCCGGCAGAAGTTTTCTTCAAATTGGTTCAGCAGTTCAATGAGTATTTTTTGTGCGTCGTGTGCGTTTTTATACAGCGTTTCGAATTGAGGAAGCAGGCTTATACCAATTTTGTGTTTATTATCAAACCGTGACGTACCCGTGATTAAACTTTGACACCACCTTGAATCGCGAGTGCGAGGCCCTCTTGAATCATGGCGTCAGCCTTAATGAGCAAAATCAAATGGGGGTGCTCGTCGGTGCTGGGCCTGTTAGCTAATATGCCATCCGTTATTTCGCATCCAAGATTGTAGCTAGTTTACCGACCTCTTGTGGCATTTTACTTCTAAAAGCTTTCACCACTGTCGCTTTCTCGTCGGGGGAAAAATAAGTTTTCCTTCAGGAGATACAGGTTTCCGCCCTGAAACATGTGATGCGGAGTTTAGCGATCTTGTGGTAACTCTGGAAGGTTTGACAGTTCAAAACTCTGGAAAAATTTACTTCTCGGTATTTTTTTTTTTCCTTTCATCTGCACTTTCGATCATTTTCTTTCCGACTCAAACTGAGACGCCACTACAGCTCTTAGCATTACTGAAAACTCCGTTCTGTGCTTCCTCCGAGCGGACGAGAACGTAGCCCATGGACGTTCTCCGTTCTCCTCTTATTTCTATTCAATTTTCGTTTGTTTGCGTAGCTTAGGGCGCAGCTTGCTGCTGCTCCGTCCACCTCGCGAAAGGGCTTTCTCGTGGCTTTTCTTCCTATTGAATTCCTCAAGCGTTGTGTATTTTGATCGCGCATTTCTGCTGCGTTTTTTTATTATTGTTTTCACCACGCAACCTGGGCCTTAAAGAGATGGCAAGCGTAGTCGGCACATTTCAAATCTTGTGGCCTTGCCTTTATACATTGCCGTAAAGTGGGCCCCGCTGTTGACTTGCGTTACGTACACAACGCTTAAACTCACCCTTAGATGGCCCTCGCCGGCATCCTCCGGGAAATGTCTACCGCGGCAACCTAAAAAAATACGTCGTTGTTTGTACTGCACTTTTGCCGGCGGCATCGGCTAGCAACTACTTCCCCTAAAGGAATACAAACATCCGTAATTCCATTCCACGGTACCGAAGCCACAGATACGCCGCCATATGTCCATCAAATTTAGCCGTTTTGCTCTGATTTCTCGTAGGCCGCATTTCCAAAAAAAAAAGAAAGGACATCCCCCAGATTTAGATCCAAATCACTGAGTCGCATTGGCCGGGGTGTATCATGGTGGCAGCGCCTTGGGCTTGGCGGAGCGTCAATTTCTTAATCGATTAGATTAAGAAATTGACGCTCCGCCAAGCCCAAACGAAAATTGAATAGAAATAAGACGAGAACGGAGAACATCCATGGGCTACATTCTCGTCAGCTCGGAGGAAGCACGGAACGGAGTTTTCAATAATGCTAAGAGCCGTAGAGGCGTCTCAGTTTGAGTCGGAAAGAAAATGATCGAAAGTGCATGAAAGGAAAACTTTGTGTACTTTGTGGTACCTGAGCCTGTCTCACAGGCTCAGGTACCACAAAGTACCTGAGCCTGTGAGACAAGTCCAAGTATAACTTAGGACTCGTCTCACTTTGGTCACACACTAAACAAACAAACGCCTGTTGCATTTATTTACATATGTTATTAGATTATCCAGCTTACTCTGGAGGTGTGGTAGCAATCGACTTGATTAAGGCGAGTTGATTCGTCTTGAAGGTGTATTCGAGCAGGGCAGTGGGACGAGGACAAGAAACAGGACAGCACTAGTCCTGTTGCGATTGAATTCGCGTCCTTGCTTCATTGTGGGCGCCTTCAATCTACCTTTCTAGAGGGGTCCACGACCGTTGCTTTGGCTCCTATCATTTCAAATAGTATTTCGATGTGGGCGAAGTGCGAAAACACCCCTGTGCATAGATTTAGGTGCATGTTAAAGAACCTCAGGTGGTCGAAATTTCCGGAATCTTCCACTACAGCGTGCCTCATAATCAGTAAGTGGTTTTGGCACGTAAAACCCCATAATGTAATGTAATGTAGCACATTCTAGTAGTTATTAATCGTATCATGAGAAGCCAACAAGCAAAGACACCAAGAAAAACAGAAGGGAAATTACTTGTACTTGCGAATTGAATTAAGAAAATGATAAATTAATGGCAATGAAAGTGGATGAATAAACAATTTCGGCTACTTCGGAATAAAAAAAAATTCGGCCATTTTAGGCCCACATAAAGCGTAATAAACGAAGTTACAAGAACATCTGAAGCCCTAAGTACAAAAATGATACGAACCCATGTACTGCTCATCATTCTCACGGTGGCTGAACAATCGCAGCGCCAGGGTTCCCTCTAGTAATTGTACAAAACTCAATGGGTTGAACCATGGCCTCCGAGATCTGACGACGCGACAGCGCGAGCCACACGATATCGGAGGCCACGGTGAAACTGCTGAGCAAATAGAGGAACTAAAAGCGTGCGCAGTCGATGATGGCAGCTTTCGTCGGAGGGGGAGGAGTCGTTCGGTTGAGTATCAGTCCGGTTTTAGGGGTGCGAAAGGTTATGGGGAAGCGAACGGTTCCGCTACCGCATCGAAGGCGCGGGAATTGATGCATTTAAAACGAGGCCCCGGTCGATACCCCCCTATTTGTGTGGCTTCCTTTTTCTTTCTTTTTCTCTTTTTCTTCTATCAACACAGATGGAGCGGCGTGCAAGCAGGCCGTTTAGGCGATATCAGCGCGGGAAAGGGAAGAGAGAGGAGGACCGTCGAACGGGTGGAGCGGGAGAGGGTACGCGGATTTATGCCGAAACCGCGACCCAGTCGGTGGCTAGCTAACCGGGCGGGCGGGGAGAAATATTCAGATCGGCTGGAAAGAACCTCGGTTTCTGGCAATTACACCTCCCCTTTCGCTCCCACCACCGCCGAGTCCCTCGTACTTACACCCTTCCGATATTATGAGCGGCTACAGCGGGGCAAGCGCGGTATAGCTGCATCGCGGAGTCGGATTATATTAGGCTGCTTCGCACGACCGGCGCCGACGGGATTCGGCCGCCCATATCGACACCATCGATTCTCTTTGACCCGGCCGGGGTTTTATATATAGCCGCGGTCTTAAGCGCCCTACTCGTTCGCGTGGCCTCGAGCTTGCCTAGCCGAAAATAGACACGCCATTAATATTAGGAGTTGAGTTTTACCGCGTTCTCGTTGCTCTTTGAAGACGTTTGACCGTTGCCGTCTTTTAAGGCAGATTTATTTTTCTCACAAATGATCAACGATATAGTTCGAATACGGCATGTCTCGGGAGCCAACGCTTCGACGAGGGTACTCCTCTCCGTCAGCGCAACAACTGCTTTCTTGGTCAGCGTTCGTATTGCTCACTCTTTCCCGCACATACATTCTTCAGATTGTATCAGAAATATTCCTAAAGTAAGTGGAACGTTCTTCCAACTATGTTTGGATTACGTAGTGTAATACGGGTGTCGCACGGTGCTCTTTCACTCGCAACCGAGTTCGATCGGGATCGAAATTTTCCACCGGGATTGGCACCCTTCCGCAAGCACCACTGCGCCATATGGCGATCCAGAAGTTCGATCACGATCGGGTTTAATCGCGATCGAAAGCGCACCACGTGGCACCCACATAACCTAAGGGGAACGAGAATAAGAGCGATGATTAGTTTAGCAGAAATTGAAAGCTCCACCGAAGGAGGTGCTGCGCTAAAGGACACTCATTTCACATACAAGTTCCGCTAAGTATAGTACATGTCTAAAACATGTTCCACTTATTGCATCATGGGAGGAACGAGATAACAATGCAATCGTTTAACCTCGGAGAATAAGTGAGAGCGTAAAGTACGATAAGGGATACACAAATGATCCAGAAGGAAAGAGGGGAGGGCTAGTGTAGTTTGGAATAATTTCCTGCACGTGTCTGCTTTGTAGTGCTTCCCTAAGGGCACAATTTTCGACTCTGAAGCGTCAAATCGATGTGTCGCAATTGGTGAAAGAAGCGACGTTTGAAAGTCGCTGGAAACATTTTTTTTTTTCAGTAAAATACCGTAGGCACGTCGCGTTGCGATGACGCCTTTCCTAACGCGAGCTCGGCTTTGAAACGGTGGTCGCAGTGTCTCCAAAGGCGATAACACCGCGCCCACGCGCTGTATGCTGTATGTGCGAGTAAAAGCATGTGAGGGTGAGCCGACGATGGCGGCTGAATGTCGCGCACGCATGGGAGGAAAGCGGGGAGGAAGCACGCCGCCTTCCGTCGCATTCAAGACAGTAGGGGGGGGTGCAAGAGGGGGAGCGTTGTGCGAGTAAAAGCGTGTGATGGTGAACCGACGATGGCGGCTGACTGTCGCGCACGCATGGGAGGAAAGCGGGGAGGAAGCGCGCCGTCTTCCGTCGCATTTACGACACTAGGGGGGGGGTGCTGGAGGGGGAGCGTTGTGCGAGTAAAACCGTGTGAGGGTGAACCGACGATGGCGTCTGAATGTGGCGCACGCATGAGAGGAAAGCGGGGAGGCAGCACGCCGTCTTCGGTCGCGTTCAAGACACGGGGGGGGGGGGGGCGTGCAGGAGAGGGAGCGTTCTACTCCGGCGGCTGCTGCGTATGGCACGGCCGCGCGCTGCCGTGCGGGCCCTATCTTGAAAGCGATATGCGATAGGGACAGAGTCAGGGCGTCTAGGCGCATCCAGGGCCGATAGGTTCGTGTGTGCTTTGTTCTCGTGGCTTAGTTCGCGTTGAAGCGAGAGGCACCACCAAGGTCAATCAGCTCGCTCCTGTTTCCACGCTTCCCTACTCCATCGTTTTGACAGCTTGTTTCCGCGGTCATCGAGTGAGATGCGTTCACGTTTGCTTGCGCGCACGTGATACTATGCTTGTTAATTTAGTTAGTAAGTGAATTTTTACAAGTGTACATGGGCAACAAGACTTCTATTCTTGCTTCGTATGCATGCCTACTAACTTGCAATCGATGCTTCGCCTTTTGGGCGAAACTCTGACTTTTTATTCAAACGTCATCAATAAGTCTCTCTCTAGCGGTTTTAATTCTTCTTTCTTAGAATGATGTATAGTTCATAACTTCCCGTCGGAATCGCGGCGTCAGTGTGGTTGGAGTTGTGGCCCGGAAACTCCGTCACTTACGGATGCGAAAGCGTCAAATGCCTCAATGAACGAAAAAGCCGGTGTCTGTCGTCTGTAGCTGCGAAACGGCAATTCCCATTGGCTGCAACGCCACTTCACGAGCGCGGCTCGACATAGCAGAGCGGGTGGAAGGGAACAGTTGCTGCCCCAATAGCGCATCAGGTGTTTCGTGAGAGCAGAGGGCATCGCCGCGACGCCACGTCACCCTCGCTGTCGCTCTCCGAAGCCTGTGTTATCCGCGCGTTCCTTGACCGCGCAAACTTTCACTAGCATTCTCACTGCGCCTCGGCAAACCCAAATCAAAACGCGCCAAGCGTCTCAACGTGTCAGATTGCCCGCGAGGGGTTCAGAACTCCAAGGACCACTCAGTTGGCGTTCAGTTGGACATTAATGCGTTCGCATTCACAAGTCGCAAGACCTGCTTAGCGTCCTCGGAATTTTCTCCATACAGAGAAAGAATAGAGGCTATCTTCAAGCATCCGTTTTAGTAATATTACGCTAAAAGGCATGCAGAAAAGAGCGAATGCTTCGTCGCTCCTGCAAATTTTTCGCGTTTTTCGCATTTTCTAAAGAAATATTTTGTCAAAATTTAACTTAGCGACTTGAACAACGGCAAAGGTTATAAGAAATCTAACATGTGCAAAGGTGACTGCGAGTGAGAAATCAGTGATTACAATTCGAGCTGTGAGCCTCAGTGAGGTATTACCGTATTACGCACGTTCAGTCTGTAAAAGCTGGACATGAATATCTAAAATCAGTGTCAACCTACAAGTTAAATTTTTAAGCGAAGCTATTGGCTCACGAGTAGCGTTGTCATGGTCAAGCAACAAAAAAATAACAGTTGCTCCCAGAGCAGAGCAGAGGCTGGAAAGGGCGGTTTGATGAGTTGGAAGCTGTGCCGGCGCCAGAGGGTCAGCCATTAGCAAGGATTCCAGGTGCATAGGCGCGCGCTCACGTCACGCGCGCAACCAATCAGAACCGTTTCGCACCCGCCGGGAAGGGAAGGGGCAGGAAAGGGCTTCGTGCGCGCTATACGTCGCAATATATATATATATATATATATATATATATATATATATATATATATATATATATATATATATATATATATATATATATATATATATATATATATATATATATATTGTGAATTACTATTACAATAAGTGAATAGCCTCCAAATGCTTCTGTTAGTTATGTTTGCATTTAACAGACAGGGACCAAGTTATCGATCACACAGGGTGAACCATGGGGGCCAGAAAATTGACCTGAATTTGCATTTCTCTCCTGCAACTATATAAAATGTCGAGATGACTGAGTGACAAAATTCGATGAGCGCCCCACAGTGGTCCCGTATTCCGCCCAGTCACAGCAATACAGCACACATTAAAAAATGCACATTTGCTACAAAGAATTTGAATAATTCAACAAAGAGTTGTACTTACTCCTAATGTCTACAGCATAAATGTATCGATAGTTTACGTAATAATATCGTCTAGGTTAACGCAACGACGTGCAATCAACATTAATTACTTGCATATTCACACACACAAAAAAAATTGGCTCGCCATACCGGCCCTGCGACAGTGGGGGTCCAGCGAATATGTTGAAAACCATCACAACTGCTAAGGGGTGTGCAATGCTCTATTGCTAAATAACGCCCCCCACTCATTTCGCGCTAGATTTAATATCTGTTGAGTTCGCAGTCCTTTCAGGACAGCGGGACAAATTCTTTGTTCCCAAAACACATTCATAACGCTCCGGATAGCTTGTACGCGTAATTTACTACAAATGTGATAATTTCATTTCATTTGTTCCCTATGTAATTAGTGCGCTATTTTATTCCGATATGCATTAGTCCCACATTTTTGACGTTTACCTATATATTGCCCATAACGCGCCCTTTTTTTTCTCCAAATATAAACAAAATGTCTTGTTTTCTTCACCGAGGACATCACTGAAACTAAGACGGAACATGTTATGAAGCCACAATATCGGGAAAGAAAGACGACGGCTAATTATGTATTTGCAACGCTTCTAACTGGGCCAAGAACGTAAAACTTTTTGTCGCACATTGCAGTTACCTTGTCCCCTTCAGCTTTTCACAAAATGTAAACCTGTTGTAAACTGTAGCTATGTCGGGATACTGGGGAGCATAGCTGGTAGCGACCATATCACACGCTCTAACACTTGATTTAGACACTTTCTACAAATACTGTGTTTGATCCAACTGCATTTTACTTCGCACGGAGAGTTTCCAAATTGTACCACCAATTCGCATTAAATTTGTTCTTGGCGGCTTTTATAGTTCTGCCAGGGCAGCGGGCTCAATTCTTTCCTGCTCGTTAGACACGCTCAAATACTCTGAAGTGCTTGCGTACGTAATTTATGGCGGAAGCCCCAATTACCCATCTATATTGAACTTCACATCCCCACCACACATTAATTTATCCTTATAAACAGTCACCAAACTTACCGATGCTGCCTCCTTAAGTGAGGGCGCCAGGCGAAACTAATATATCATGCATGAAAAAGTAAAAATAAGAAAGGTGAGGGTTCAAGAATTATTCGCAACGCTTCTAAATAAACCAGAAAAGTTAAAACTATGTGACAAATTGCATTTAGACTGCTGCCTATTCTTTCAAAGTATAAAATATCTGAAACGCAGAGTTATCTTGGGACATTGGGAAACCTATAGCTATTAGCAATAGCGTACGTGATACTTAAAACACTTGCTTACAATTTTTTAACGCGGCATTTGATCAACGCTTATTTATCATCGCACATAAACTTGGCATATTGATCCCCTTATGTCGGCAAAATTTGAGTTCCGTTGTTGTAATTAGGCCAGGACAGCCGTCGAAGTCTTATACCGCTCGTAAGACTGACTAATAACACTATGGACCACTTGCATAGGTATTCTACTGAATAATGCGCATTTAACCCACCCATTTAGAACATTGCCTACATCTTTCCATACAATGCCCCTAATTTTCCTCAGACATTAACAGGATGCCTCGTTTAGCTCACAGAGGACACCGGAGAAACAAAAATACGAATCTCGTAATAGTCCCTTCAGTTACGGCGCACACGTTTGTGAACGCGACTTACTTTGTCCATTACTGTGCAGTGGCTGGAAGGAATAGACAATGAATATTAAGCTTCTAAGTAAATTGAACATTCTGCTTTCATAAAGTACACCCATTTCACTTATGAGGGAAGTGTATCGCTTCACACGACCGCTTTCATGAAGGCACTACCGTCTTGGGGCGTTTCGGTAGCAGTTGCTAAAGGTAATTTCTTCCGTTGTTGTAATGCTTGTGCCTAATAATTAAGCTGTGCATGTAATTAGACCGCATTGTGGCGACACACTCTGCGCATATTTCTGCGCACCTGCCATCTTATCATCTGGCCAAGCATACCACAGCTGCACGCTGGATTGCATGGTCGATAAAGCATAGCGCCACCGCCATGTCACCAGAGGTATGCGTCACCGACGGTGGCTATAAGAACAGGCTGCCTGGCTGATAAAAGCCGCCTTCTACCACCAGCTACTGTGACAAACGTAGCGTTGGTACGCCCGTGCGCTGACATCGTTCGCCGAATAAAGACGCGTTGCGTTTTTATGTTGGGATTCGTCCTTCGCTAGCCGCGACATCCCAACAGCATGATTCAGTATACTTAAAAATTAAACTAGCATGACTGACTATATTCTAAATGAATATTTAATTACTATGTAATTCGGATGGGTCGCTATAGAATACAGAGTCATTATCCCACCTTGACTTGCTTTCCATATGGAGTCCACAGTGCCTTAGGATAAAAATTATATAAATTTCATCCATTTATCGACAGTCGATCCTAATTCGTGGCATAAGGTATGCGACGGAACTACATGAAATAAAACAGGGTTTAGTAATTACCTGCGGCACTTGCATTTAAAATAGGAAAGTGAAAGTCTTGCAAAGCATTGCGCTTAAAATTTTATTATTTCCACGGCATTTCACGTCCATACCACGGGCGTTGTTTCATATGCCTGAGAGACATCTACGTCAGTGGCAGTATGGCACCCTAGAACGCTTTAATGAGTAACTTTTTACAAAAGCTGTAATAACCCTACATAGAATAAAAATATATCGCTGGTCGCTCGGAACAATGTTTCGTACGTTGAGTAAACATAAACACCGTGCCCGGAATATTTTACCGAGAATTCCGAGGGAAAACAACCAAATGCCGTGTATAACGCATGCAAACTGGCATAAAGCGACCAGTTAGTTTGTGGTTTGAGAATACGTAAGCAACTTACACAGTGCACATTTTCAGTACATCACCAAAAAGTGGCCCTCATTTTTTCAAAATACTAAATAGCTGCGGTGTTTGCTCCTGCCAGGAAACAAGTAATAGTGTAGCTCTTATTTAGAGACAGCCTGAATATGAAATCGTGAGTTAGAAGTGACGCAAGGCTTTGGAAAACAATTGAAGACAGTGTTCTGTTAGTATTGAAATGGCTCTGCGAATTCGACCAAGGTCCTTTTCGCGAGCATATCTGCGATACGTCGTAATTACACAATGAAATTCGACAGTTATACCTGTGAGAGGTTTGATTAGATTTATGATGGTGATAAGACACTGAGAGTGCAATGCTGCAATGGCCAGAGAATAAATACTTGCAGCAATTGATAATCCAACGATTTCAGGCCGTAAGGCACACCAGTCGTTGGGCGCGGCCGATTGCAATACTTCATCCGGACCTCCGCATCACCCGCAGATTAAATGTAACAAGCTGATTGAGCTTTAGCATACGGATGTAGCGGTCCAAAAAAAACTGGGCATGATGCAAGTTGCCCGAGCTGACAGTTTATTAGGGCGGGAACTGCCCAGCGCCAGCCGTTAACCGAAACGAGAGCGTGTATGGCGAATTCAGCGCATCCTCCGCTACTAGACTTCCCGAGAAGGCGCAAAAAAAAATTTTCGTTGGTCAAGCAGGGATATGCGTAGTAAAGAAACGCGTTACTTATGTGGTCAGTGTACCAAGAAAGAAAAGTTAGTTTCAGCCGTAGTCTTGTGGACTTTCCAGCATGCAGCCGAAAGCTCCAGCGCCTGCTTTCAAAAGTAAAGGGTCAAATGACATACTTTGCACCCCTCCCCCCAATTTTGACAGCAGGGGGGGCAAGTGCCTCCCTTACTCCCCGGTAGATACCGCTCTGCTGAGGAACGGGCAGCGTTCGGCAAGCGGCGGCTTCCGTGAAAGCGCTCGTCGTGAAAGGGCTCGTCGTGAAAGGGCTCGTCGTGAAAGGGCTCGTCGTGAAAGGGCTCGTCGTGAAAGGGCTCGTCGTGAAAGGGCTCGTCGTGAAAGGGCTCATCCGTGAAAGCGCTCACCGTAGGTGCGCCGATCCAGCCGTTAGGGCCGCCCGAGCCCAGGCAATCCGACAGCAACAAGAAGAAGATCCGGAGCAGAGGGAGTGGGAGACCGAAGCTATCCGGTACCGTTACCTGTGGGTTACAGAACCTTGCCGAAGGTCAAGTGCATGCAGGACAAGCTTCGCTTACTTCCATTTTCTAGTTGGAGAAGGGTTGGCCATTTTTTTGAATCTGCGCTGCCTAACTGAAGCACAATTTGTACAGACGCGCCAGTCAAGTAGTAGGTTTGGTTATTCGCCTGACATCAAGCGGGTCAGCCAGTCTAAAACAACTGTTTTCTCCGTACAGATCCGCCTTTCTGTCAGTGGTTTCAGGATGAAACCTGAGCGACCAGGGAAAAATATTATGGATCATCCTGATATCTGTATGAGTCAAAGGTGACAGATTAGCTTGAAACAACTAGCTTTTATTTACCAATTAGCCGAGCATTTACATTAGAAGAGCAGTGCCATTAAGATATATATATGAGCGAAGTCCAGCTGCTTCAGCTCTCTTTCAGAGGTGAGGGACAGGTCCGCTGCGCTTTTGTGGGTGGAGCTTGCTTGTATTTCTTTGGTCCTCAACGGCTTTAGACCGCATAGTCTCCATGAATAATCCGCAGGCAATATTATGTCCATATGAATTAGAAAGTTACGTTCATAATATTTAGCCTTGTATAAATGTATACAGACGTCTTATAGACTAAGTTGGCGTACCTTTACTTTGTTTATATCACCATAGGTATTCACCATACATCATACATCAAAGGTCCAACGCCATATTTTCGCAGAACATTTGGTGCTCTCTATCGACTATTCGGCGGTGGTACATTGTCAGAACCAAAACTACACAAACGCTCCCCAAAGAGTCGAACTAACTTTAAGGCTAAATCTCCGTAGCTTTTCGGGAGACAAGCAAAAACAAAAAAAAACGTACTATTGGGGTGCCGATTGACACGCCTGGACAGCTTCGTTAAGCCTACGCAGGCTTAGCAGAGCGTCGGTTCATTTTTCCTCATCACTGCGTCGTTTCAGGGAGACGAATTGTGGCAACACTCAACTGCAAACACTGCTGGATTACACAGGGCGTTCCTCGGAAGGACACGCAATCAAGCGCTCGCGAAGGAGACAGTATAGCTAGCTCATTGGCTCGTAATTACAGTTGCGTGCGCCCCAGTCCGGTAATTAAGCTAGCCCCTCTGGAACTTCGCGTGAATCTCGTACTCGCCGGGATTTTCGTGAGTGGTTCATTGTAGGCGCGCTAGCTTAAAGCGCTGCAGCTTTGGGCCGGGCTATCACGTGGGACAGACGGCCAGCCTTTTATATCCTTCAGAACTTTTCAACAGGCTAATCGGGTGAGAACAGTAGCGAGGGAAAGGGGGGGGCGCAAAAGAGGCTGTATCGCTCCAATCTTAGAAGATTATAAATAGCTGCCGCTTTGTCAAAGCTGTCGCTCTATATAACCCACTAAGAATTGGGAAGCTTAGTAAGACCACCGCTCCGGTTGGCCAAGTCATCGCTGCAAGCCTGAGAGAGCGGGCGAATGTGGTAGGAGTGTGAGGGTGGTGCTGTCTTTTCAACGCCTGGATAGCTGGCCTCTTTTCGAGAGTGTCTAATTAACCATACTCGATAAATGGAAGACGGCAGAGCGTTAGAACCCCTCAATTTAAATTGCGTGTCTGATTTCATTTTATCTCTCTCTCACTTGTGTACTTATGTGTCCTTTTATTCGCTTTGGACTTGCTGCTTTTAGCATGACTGGCAGGGTAGAGAGGGAAAGAAAAATTTAGAGAAAGGCAGAGAGGTCAGCCTTAGCTACGGCTGTCTCGCACGGTAAAAAAAAAGAAAGGTAGGGAGTAGGCTTCATCAACGATCTTCAGCCAGATGGCTTTGTTTCCGTTATAAAGACCGTACATCATTACGCTCCTAATTGACATTTCGGGAAGGTCGTAAAACATTTTCAAATAACGAAGCACTGTTAAAGAAAGCTGTACAAGAAATACAAGAAAGAAGCACTATGCCCCCGAAGCTAGAATTACTCGGTGATGCATTAAAGCAGTGCATGGTTGGCGCGCGACGCCAAATTGGTGGTGTGTGAAACGAGATATGGCTGCTGGATTGTGACGGGCCATCTGGCTGCGGCAGATTGATAAGCCAATAAAAGACATTTTATTAAATATTCGACTGATCATTTGATCGCTTGATCAATCCACCAAGCTGCAGACAATGACAAAGCCGCCAGCTAATGCCGGTAGCGGTCACGCGCAATATACCTCGACTCAACATTATTGTCAGCCACGACGTCGACAGACGCAGAAACGACAAAATTAAGATAACTTGTTCTAGACTCGGTAGCGAAATTTATATTCAGTTCATGGCTGGGACAGGCTCAGTCTCATCGAAATCGGACTCAGTCGGGCTCAATCGGCCACAGATTGGCCATACTAAAGCCCCAACCATACACTAAAACACTAAGCTCTGACTCACTTACTCCCATTTGCTCAGGCTCGCTCCTAGTCGTCCATAGCGCTCATCTTGATTCGCGTAACCACCTTGTCTCTAAGACTATCTTAACCGTGTTTTCCAACGTTGTTCCGCAGCAATATATTTTCGTCAAACGATCCTGCAATGCAACCCAACTTCTTAAGTTGTTCTGTGCAAAAGAGCATTATTCTACTAATAATACTCCGGCAGGCGTTCCTGTAGCCTTGCTACAAGGTTTGACCGGGTCTCGTCGTAGAGCAGGGCAAAAACAGCCCCTTTGTGACGGAGTCGGGAGTTTCGTCCACGTCGGTAATTTCCGTGGGCTTCCATTGTTCCTCGTACATTCGTATCTCCGGTCTTCTCTTGCTTTTCTTTTTTTGCCCGGCAGAAATTCCCTTCATTTTCTTTCTCCATTTATCGCAAGAAGTTGCTTTTGCATCGCCGCCCACAAAGAAGCCGAACTAATGTCCCCTAACGCCAAGCTTGAGCTTCGTTCCCAAAGTCCGAAGAGTACTGCCGCGTACGGGCAGTTTTGCTTCCTTCCTTCCAGGTACAGCTTCCTCGAAAACCTCTTGCTCTCTTTTTTTTTCTACTCAGCACTATCACTCCCGCTCAGCTCTTTCCTATTTTTCACCATTACTGTGTTTCACTCCAGTGTTCTTGATTTCATTGTTTATCGCCGAGGTGAGTGCGATCTGAGCTGGCGTTGGCTCTCCCCCCGCCCTTTATTTTTCGGGAAATAGGCTCCCGTTTTCGGGAAAGGATTCTCCCACCTAACATCACCTCCTTTCCCCCTTTAGCGAAGCGCATCGAACCACGCACATTGCTCCCTACTATACCGCGCGCTTTTTCTAAGCGACGCTGCACAGGCTGTCTTTTCATGTTTGTCCTTGTATTCATCTGCCTTCTCGGTCCTGCTCCTAGCAAGTTCCTAACAGACAGCCAGTGGCCCCGCCGCTCTCTCCCCACTCCCCTACCTTTACTTCTTCCCTGCCTTGCAATGCCTTCCGGTCGATACCAAGAAGTCGGTGCTGGCACGCAACAACACCTTGGAGATACGTATACGGCCAAAAGCACTCGTGGGCTGCTTCGGTTATATACATACACACACAAATACGTGACAGTCGGGCTTGCTGTGTTTTAGTTGGTTCCCTACAGACCCGCCCCGCTTCCCCCTTTCTCGTACACCTGGTCTACTACCTATTCTTTGTCCCTTTGCTTTTATTTTTTCCAACGTTCCCTTCTTTTTCTTGTCCTGCTTTGTCTTTGTTGACTGGTAGAAAGGGGATCGACTGAATGGCGGGAAGAGGAGGAATGGGGGATAGCGTTGGGAACGTATCGGCAAAGATAGAACACGCGAAAAGAACAACTGAAAGGGATAGCCATACAGGGATGTATCTCCATGAACGAGAAGCAGGGAGTTGATTGTAAAAGTATCAGTATAAAAAAGTTGCAATGGTAGAGAAATGCTGACAAAAATAAGTAAGGAAGACGTTTCCTAATGGTGACCATGTGGGGAAGGGGGATTCAAAGATGTTCTGAGAATGCAGAGCTGGAAGGAAAAGGGAAGCACATTGGGAAAGGGGTGGAAAGGGAAATCCAAAGAGAAACTCGGGAAGTGTTTCCGATAAAACAGGTGGGGCGAGGAAGTCGGGAAATATTTGAAGAACAACACGGACGGGCAACATTGGAAAAGGAATTCATGTAGGATGTGGTATAGGGAAATTAATTTACCTTTTCCCTAAAAGTTCGCATCAGGCCTGGGTTCTAGCGCTGATGAGGGAGAGGGGCTGTTTCTATGTCATGCCTGCCCACCATCACCATCTCCCGTGGCCTGCTAGGATACGGCGCTGTCTTTTGCCTTTGAAACCTCTGTCTTATTTTGTATATTTCTTCCTTGCTGGTCTCTTTCTCGCTGTTGTCCATTCGTTTTCTTCTTTATCTGTCCTGGTCAGCAGCACTGATGTCCGTCTGCGTCGCAATGGGGACACGTGGTCTGCCGTGAAAGCTGCTTGGCGTGATGCTGTGGCGAGTCACGAACGACGAGCCGAGAACATTTTTGCGTGTACTTTTTCTCCTTCTTTGCTTCCTTCTCATCGTTGCGGCAACAAAGGTCCATAAGAGGGAAAGAAAACAAAAAACTAAAAGTTTGTGCCGTTGTATAAGTCCCATGCTGCTACCTCCCTCGCACCGTCTATGGGTTTGCCTGCGTACCAGCCGAATGTAGATAGGTTCGGTGACGGAGGCAAGTGCTGAAAATAGCACCGGAACACGCTACCGCGGTGGCTACGTCTGTTGATACATTGAAGGAAGCCGGAAGTACTACGATGAAGCGAATAACAAATGCATTGTATTGTGTAGCCAGAAATATATTTATCCTTTAATACTGCCTTTCCGATTGTTACTCACGGTCTATCTATTAAATGTACCTATTTTCAGAACAGCAATGAGGTGTTGCCTCAATACTTTGCACGTCATGAACGGCAACCGCAACATATATATATATATATATATATATATATATATATATATATATATATATATATATATATATATATATATATATATATATATATATATATATGATGTGTGTGTGTGTGTGTAAATAGACAAGCGGGAAAAGTGCAGTCTGCTGCTTCTCGAAGAGGCGCCACAATACGTCATCGCGTGACGACACGTTTGACGTGTTGTCGTCGTTAGATTACGTCATAAGCTGACTGATCTAACAGTGCCTGCGGTAGCTCAAATGTTAGAGCGTCGCATGCGAAATGCGAAAGTTGTGGAATCGTTCCGCACCTGCGGCAAGTTGCTTTTTCATCCACTTTTATTTCCATTAAGTTATCGTTTCGTTATTTCACTTATTGAGGACAAGTAATTTCCTCTATGTTGTCCTTGGTGTCAGTGTTTGATGGCTTCCTATGATAGGACTATATATATATATATATATATATATATATATATATATATATATATATATATATATATATATATATATATATACACATATATACCCTGATGACGTAATCTGACGATGTCAACACGTCAAACGTGACGTCACGCGATGACGTCTTCGTCAAGCGATGTCGCCCGATGACATCATGTGCTGCCTCTTGGAGAAGCAGCATGCAGTGTGGTTCCAGCTTCTTTGCAGCTGTCTCACAGACCAGCCCGCATTTTCGCACGAGCAAAGGTCGCGTGCGCGGACGTGGAAAAAAAAATCTCGACCGACTGGATGCTAATAGTTTCGCTGTAAAATGAAGATGGGCAGCTCGTACTCGATGCGCAAGCACGGCGTGCGCAGTTCGACTTCACGAGCCTGCACGCGCTGGTCCTCGTGTTCAGACGCTCCGCTGAGACCTCTCAATTCGCGGCAAACTCTAATAATATTTGGGGTTTTACGTGCCAAAACCACTTTCTGATTATGAGGCACGCCGTAGTGGAGGACTCCGGAAATTTTGACCACCTGGGGTTCTTTAACGTGCACCTAAATCTAAGCACACGGGTGTTTTCGCATTTCGCCCCCATCGAAATGCGGCCGCCGTGGCCAGGATTCGATCCCGCGACCTCGTGCTCAGCAGCCCAACACCATAGCCACTGAGCAACCACAGCGGGTGCGGCAAACTCTCTAAGCAAGTATCTTCGCAGCTTCTAAACAAGCTCCTCGAGATTGCTTTCCGTATACTTTCTGGGTGGCGTCGCTGTGAGGTGCGACTTGGATGTGCTTCATCCTCGCGCTGTTTCCACAAACATCGAAAACAATCTTCGATCGAGCCGTGTTGCCGACGTACAAGAAAATATATTACTTTGTCCCTCTGTTTATTCGCGTTCTACTCCTTTCTTTCAACGCGTTTTCGTTATTTCATTTTTCAGTTTTCGGTCGCTACTTTCCAAGAAATCCGCACGCGAACGCTTGCCAATCTGTGTCCAAGACGTTTGTCATCTCGGCCGTGTTATCCCCCACCGCGCTATACCGCAATACCTCGCTCTCAGTGTACGAGTGGCAGGAATTGCGTTCCGTTTATGCGAACGGAGACAGGGGAGGTTGCAGATATTGCCCGGATGATGTGACAGTAATGGACGATGGAGGCCGTGTACGGGGCATAGACGTCGCCGCAAGAAAGCTTTCGCAGGAATAAGATATTAAACCAAAACAAAAAAACTGCCTCTTCTGATCGCAGCTACACCCTGTCTAAATAAAAGCGTGCGGTGGGTAGAGACAAGCCCGCCGGACTTGCTCAGCTATTTCCAACTACATATTCTATAGGGCCCGTGTCGGTCTATCAGTATCTGCACCCAGCACGAAGCTGCGGATTCGATTCCGATCGCTCTTCCGCGTTATCGTGTGGGCCGTATACAAGAAGGCTCGGGTATTGCGTTTCTTTTTTCTTTTTTTTTTGCACACGCGGGAATAGAAGCTATCAAAATTAGTCCGATTCCCTGCGTTACGGCGCCTCTCATAGCTACAGCGTTATTTTGGGACCCAAAACCACGTGAATCAATCCATCTATCAACTAATTAACCAATCGAATAGTTAACGCGATATTCTGAAGGAGAAATCTGCCACTCGCGCGCCTAGCAATTTTGCTGCCGAGTATCGCAGCTAGTCATGGAAGTGGGCGACTGGTATAATGTCGCGCGCGGCGTTATTGCTAGGGTGCCGCCAGTGCTAGTTCGTTTGTCCCGGTCCGCCTGATTCGAGTATTGTGTCGTAACCGTGTCATTCGCTATATCGTGTGGCTGAACCACGCGCAGAATGCTCCCGACATTCATTCTCAAAATCAACCAGTAAGCGCCACAATGAGCTGTCACTGTTGCTTCAGCACCGCTGCGCTGTTTCAGCGGGACAAGGCACAGGCCGGACGGGGCCTCAGATGCGGAAGACCCAGCGAGGCTGGAAGGGGGGGGAGAGTGACTGCATGCGCTGACGTGTGCACACATATACATGTATATATTATATAAACGCCCATCTTCTTTCAGCCACGATGACACGAGCAAGAGCCTGGCAGCCGCGGGTTCCCGTCCAGCCGACGACATTGTACAGGGTGAACGGCATTCTTCGCCCCCCTCTATGCAACTCCCGTCGGTCGCGCTGGGATAAAGCATTCTTCTGTCTCGGACGCTGCTGCTGCTGGTAGTATAGCCTCGTCGACCCCGATATGCGACACACGTTCAGCGCCTATTCGGAGAACAAGCGGCGTTTCTTCTGTTTGCGCCCGCTCGATCCCTTGCACGTCCTTCTCCGTCTCTATACACGCCTCTATATGTTTTTATTTTCTTCTGACGTCTCGGTGAACGCATCGTACGAGTGGCCGTACGGTGCGCCTTACGAGCTTGCGGTCGCGTTCAGTGAGTGATCGCTCGTGATAGTTATATTAAGGAAGGAAAGAATCGTTCAATCAATTTGTCTTTCGTTCAGCCAACAGGGCAGTCAATAGGTCTGTCAGCCAGCCTGCCAGCCAACTATGACTATAATTAGAACGGAGGTTAAACGGCGCGAATAAAACAAGGACACGAGGAAACATACCACAGACTGTCGTATTTGTTTCCTCGTGTCCTTGTTTTATTCTTGCTGTTTAACCTCAGTTCTAAATATGAACCAACTAGCCCTCATCAAGATCTTAGTTATGACTATAAGTGTGTTAGCCTCAAGGAGGTTATGTAAAACTTTGGGAGTGGCAGTCCCTGCAGCCGCCTACAGAGGTGAGTGAAGCCACGGCGACCATATTGCTAGAGGCAAAAGAGCATTCCCCAGCATTTAGGCTGCAAGTGGAGTACGCACAGGATTCGGTTGCATCTGTAGCTCCGCGATAAAGAGAAACCTTAAATACATTTAAGATTAATGTCAGTTCAGTGAATGTGTGTTGTTGCCGAAAAAAAGAATCACAGGCCTGCGCGGCACACACAGCACAGCCACAGCGTCGGCAAGAGGAGCGTCTCGATAGCAGTCGCTAGTAAATTGAGTGAAGGTGGTAACTGCAAGTGCTAAGCTTGTGAACCGTAGTGAGGTTGGTAGCGAAGAAGCTGCCGGGCCGCATATTCGGTAGTGTACGTACTTGAGGGTTCCGGCGGCGAAGTTGCCGAACCGCATTTTTGGCAGCACACACTTCAGTGCGCCGCGTAGTCTTTCTTGCGTGGTTTTCTCGAGCACGAACCGAACGGTCCTCCCGATAGTCGACGGCGGCCTGCGGCTTGTGCTGTTCTCTGCATAATAGTGCGCTGAGCCTGACGTCGCCTGGCTGAAGCCGCGTGCACAACTCTAAGAGTCGCTTCTTCAGAAGCGTTTTGCACCTTGCGAGGAGACGCCGTGAGGTGCACTGAATACGTTACGCGAGTATGGAGTCTATGTGCCGCTAATGGCACATTCCACGATATGTGGCACGATACGTGGTAGGATACGTGGTGGGATACGTGGCAGGATACGTGGCACAATGTGTGGCACGATACGTGGCACGATACGTGGCAGGATACGTGGCAGGATACGTGGCACGATACGTGGCGCGATACGTGGCGCGATACGTGGCAGGATTCGTGGCACGATGCGTGGCACGATGCGTGGCACGATACGTGGCACGATACGTGGCACGATACGTGGCACGATACGTGGCACGATATGTGGCACGATACGTGGGACGATACGTGGCACGATACGTGGCACGATACGTGGCAGGGTACGTGGCACGATACGTGGCTGGATACGTGGCAGGATACGTGGCATACCTCAAAAAATCCAAGGACAAAAGCACTTCTCAGCAGGGTCTGTAGCAAGATCTGACCGTAAAATACCTCGCGCTAGTCGCCTCTTCTTTTGATTCACCGAGTGTCTCCTAAAGCCCTACACGTCTTGTTATCGTCATCGGCCTTGCCTAATTACATAAGCGGTATTTCTTTCCTCCCTTTCAAAGAGAATGAAAATGCATCCATGAATCACGTAAACGCGAATCACATGGATAATTATGGCTTCATGCGCACCACGATATGCATAGGCAGTGTAAATTGCACGCGAATCTTTTTTGTACACATCTCTTTGATCTTCTTTTTCTTCTTTAAAACTTCTCTATTTGCCTTGTTCAACTGCACATTCAAGTGATATCTCTTCTGTAAATTCTGTAATCTCTCTCGCTTCTTCTCTAACTTCTCTAAATAAAAGCTTTTAGATCTCCATTACCTAATTTTTCTTCCTCACGAATTCTCTGTCTACCTCGTACCTCTGCCTAAAGTGTACCGAGAGGGTGCTAATAATGATAATGGTTTACGGGCTTCCCCTTTGAAACGCGTCGGTGACATAGTCACCTAGCCAACTTGATATGACAAGTGGCTCGATATGATGCTAATGATGGTGACGCCGTTGATTTATTGGCACCTAGCCGGCTTGATTCAATCAGGTAGAGAATATGTATATATTTATAGCATTCTTGTGTACAGCTGCTTAACCTTACTCTTCTTCCACAAACTTTCTTTAACTGCGTTGCACCGCTACTGTGCATCTCCTACATGTCGTTCTGCCTGATGTAATAATATGCAACTGCAATGAAAGAAATGTGCACATATCGACGCTACGCGGCGCCCGTATAACATCGCGTGTCTCCTCGCGCTCTATCACGCATTTACAGGGCATTTTTCCTTTGCATGCTAGCCTGCTCTGACGTGTCAAGTTGAATGCTACTGTAATAAGTACCGCGCTGGCGTGGCTTGGTGGTAGAGTAGCTGATCCCCACGCAGCGGGCCAGGGTTTTATCCCGGCGGCAACTGGGCATATCTCTTACTCATTCCCGCTCCCAGCTGCTACGGACACCAGACATCGGACATCGGCGGCCACCATCGCTAACCGAAGTGGCTATTGGAATGAGCCTACAAAAGCTTACGCTGTAGAAAAAAAAAATCTGCATCCAGCCCCTGCCGCATGTTTTGAGGTGAAGCAACCGGCGGGACGCTTCGCCAGTTTCACCCTTCTTCGCTGTGGTAAATTGCGAACGGTCTCTCGTGTGAGGCGACTGCGTAATATTCGCGACTGATTAGCCGCTGGTTGGCGAGGAACGTTTTCAACCACATTTTGTAAAGGCATAATATACTGTTCACCACCAGCTTCCTATCATACGGCGAGGTCGCCGTCTTCGTTTATTGGCGTGTTGTATCTCTCGTGTGTGCTAGATTACACAGCTGTAGACATGTGGAGAAACCACACTTCGAATTTTCCGTCTGCTCCCGGCACTTTCAAAAGGCCCTTACGCCATTTCAAGGACCTATTTTATTAGCAGGGCTCTACTACAACTCTATACATTTGGTACAAGCTGCCCAGCCGGATTTCTCAAGAAAGACACTCCAAGTCATCCGTTTAGCATGGGGAAACACTTGACATTTATGTACTGAATTCAGAGGTTACGTCATCGAACTTCTCCGGACGTTCTGTTGCATCTATATGCGCTTAAAGAAATCCACGCCTCTCATACATAGCATCGAGAACGTTTGCCAACGTGATATACGCGTCGCATTGTCCCAGTTGTAGATATTCAGACAACAAAAACGTATCAGTCACCAATGCTGCAAAAACGTTGCAACAACAGAACACACTTTTCAGTTGCACTAGAACTTTTCAAAATGAGTATTGTTTCGCTAGAAGCTAAGCTTGGAACTTATGTTCTGTGTCAACTGGTGCTTAGTATTTATACAAGTCTCGAAAACAGTGCTACGACTCTTCGCAATGCGCTCGATTATGCTTATGAATGATGTGGTGTATCAGAAGCATTGTACATCACTCTGCAATCTTGTAATTCGAACTGACCACAACCGCTCTTGTGTTCGAATTGTTCTCGTGGAAGCGTAATACTTTGCTGAGCGAGTTGTCATGCATTTGTGAATAAGTAGGAAGCCAATGGGAAATGCACGTGCGTACACAAGGAAGGAATTGGATTAGATTTCAATTTCGATTCGCGCTCTTTACAATATATTTCTGGCTGGATGAGTGCTACACTCCCAACTACTCTTCCCTTTCTTTTTAACAAATCGAGCGCCCGTGTTTCTTGTTCATGCGTCTCGCTGGTTTCCTCATTTCAAAATGCACATAGAGAGATCGATTGTGAACAACGCCTGATGCGTGCTAACAAAATGAGAAAGTGGGAGGAAATGTGCACCGCGTGTCACAAGCCAAGATGTTACAATCGTTGCAATATCCGAGAGCCTTACAATAACATGTTTTTTTCGGAGAGCGCGCCACAATCAGTTGAAAACTGTTGCGACTGCTTACGATAAATAAGCACGACTAACGTCCTCTACGCTGGGCTATGGTGGCTACGCCGATTCGGGCTTTTTTTGCCTCTAGCAAGATGGCCGCGACGGGCTTCGCTTTCGAAAAGCCACTTTCACTCCAGAAATCTAAGCATATAACCTCCTTGGTCGGTCGGTCGGAGAATCAGTCCCTGTCATTCAGTCAGTCCCCGTCAATCAGATGGTCAGTCGGCTATTTACACTCGGTGAATAAGATGGGCAGTCGGCTATTTACACTCAGTCAATCAGGTGGGCAGTCGGCTATTTACACTCAGTCAATCAGATGGGCAGTCGGCTATTTACACTCAGTCAATCGGAGAAACAGGCCGTCAGCCATTCAGTCATTCAAGTAACCGATCATGAAAGATTTCGCCGCTTGGAACGATGGTATTGTCGCTGTGAGGGCATCCAAGCGTGCCCTGTTCTTTGTATATCCGTTCTAGCTCTGTGCTAAAAGATGCCCGAAAGCCGCTTCTGCTACGAGGTTCTCACAGTGTCCTTTATAAGAACCCGGAGCCCTCGGAACGTGAGCCGCCCTTCCTGGCATTCGGAGCTTTGAAACTGCGCGCGTGCAACCCCGCTTCATCGGTCCTCCAAAGCCCCACTGCCACGCAACTCTACTCGCGAACGTTTGCTGAAGGGTGCACAGTCACGCGAACAACCCGAGTGTTCGTACAAAGAACGGCGCAGGATCAGTGCTTCTATGCCAGAAGTGAATCGAACACACCGATAAACGGGCCCCGTTCTCGCTGCAGCCATACGAATCCTCATTATCGTCCCGGACGAAATCCGTCACAGGACGGACGCTGACGTCGCTTTTTTCGCGCCCAAACAAAATCCCGCGCTCCAGGGAGCGCCGGACATCGCGAGCTTAGCGATGTTTGCCGGACGACGCGCGCCCTTCGTTTTAGTGGACTAACTCGGACGGTCCAGTAGGCATTGTTTACCTCCCGCGTGTGTGGCAGCGGATGCTAAAGAGGACAAGGGATTACTGATCCGATCGGAGTTTCCGAAGCGTAGGTCAACGTCCCATGTTTCTCTACTGTCTGTCGTTTTCTCTTTTTATTCCTATTACCGCTCGCGGAACTTTCCGTCTTTATTTTATTCGCTTTACTGGCGCCACTGTTAGCACTGGTAGCACTAATGGTAGCCCTGGTAGCACTACTAGTAGCCGTTGTAGCACCACTGGTAGCCCTGGCTGCACTACTAGGAGCCCTGGTTGCACTACTGGTCGACCTGGTAGCACTACTAGTAGCCCTAGTAGCACTACTGGTAGCCCTGGTAGCACTATTAGGACCCTGGCAGCACTACTGGTAGCCCTGATAGCACTGCTAACAGCTCGTCGCGCTGCGCGCGCCACCTAGCGGCGCTGTTCTCCTTGATGGTCGCGATGACGATGATGATGATGACGTTGCCCTCACTGTTTACCGAGCCGCCGCGGGCGATTGAGTTTGTATGAGAAACGGGACACAAAGCGAGAGAATCGCGCTAACAAAGGGGCTGAAAAACGGAACGATGCCGGCGGTGAGCAACAGACGCGGCTTGCCTTCTCTTGAAGGGTAAACAGCAATGACGGGAGTCTTCGGCAGAGAGAGAGAGAGAGAGTACATGTGTGGTTGTGTGTGTTTGGAGAGGGGGAGGAATGGGAGGGTTGCGGACCAATCGAGCGAATTGCCGCTGCTCGACGGAGGCTGCCACTGCCACCGAAACAAAAGCTTAAAGGGCGCGGAAGCAGAAGCCTTCGCCGCCCTGTTACGTAGATTCTTCGTCACTGCCTGATGACCGAGGCACTTAATTCCGCGGGAGACGCTGTTTTCTGTTTTTCTTTTTGTTTTTGCTTTTTGCTTTCTGTGTCAATTTTTCTTTGTCTAAGCCCCACTTATCTCTTTGCTGAAAGGACTTTTGGCGTGAGTCGAGAGCTGTCATCTTTTGCTGTTTCCCCTCGAGCCCCCGTCTCTATGCTACCCGTTCTTTTGATTGCCTCCGCCCCCCCCCCCCCCCACCATCACCGCCATCTTTTTTTCTGACTCGGCGTGTCTTCTCCGTGTTTGCTGAAGGAGCCAAGGAGGAACGTACAACTCATTTCTCTTCGTTGCGCTTAATGTCGGCGTGTAGGAACGCAAACTGTCGTCTTGTGTTTACTTTTATTTCATCTTCTTTTTTTTTTTTTGCCTCGGACGTCCAGAATGCAATGTGGGTGCGCGCCTAGCAAACAAGTGCAGTGGTCACCAGCTGTTGCACCTTTTGGGAAATCTTGCGCCGATGCGTTGTTCGTGTCTCTGGTTTTGGTCCCACGATGTCCCTCTGAACAGCGTGTCGCAATATTCTCGGTCGATTTTCTCTTTTTTTTTAATTTGGAGCGTGATAACGTCGGAACCCGTTCCGCTTCTTAGAACGTCCTTAGAACACACACACACTTAAAGACGCGCGCCGCACTCAATTAATTGCTTAGGCGAGACACTTACGTAAACGACAGAAGGCGACTCTCCAACAGAGTATCTTCATGGACGCGAAGAAAAACAAAAACAAAAGAAAGACAAATGTGCGGCTTCTTTCTGCGAAATCCGAAAGAAAAAAATCAGAACGCTGACGCTCGCGCCCGAACAAAGCAAGAATAAACGCGCACACGCGGAGCCGATGCGGCAACTTCACGCATGCGCGGAACCACGTTGCAAACATTCCAACCAGCCAACCGAACGCCAATCTGCGGCAAAGACTGCTTCGCCTATCCTTCGTAGTTTCCTTGCTATTCCCGTTGGTACCGACCACTGGCGTAACCTAAAGCTTCTTTCGTGCCTCTCTCTCTCCCTTTTCATGCTTCTCTCTCTCTCTCTCTCTCTCTCTTGTTTTTGCAACTGTCGCCACGATCACGAAGAGCTCGAAGCGGCGTCGGTGACCCGGAAATACGCATACGCTTCGCCTGTTTCGGGCTGTATGCCTTGCGTTCGTATAGGCCGTGCAATAACCGCGTTGTCTCCCAGGCTTCGTACAGGGGCCCACGCTCGTTGTCGGACGCGCGTCTGTATATACCACCAACCCAACCGTGTAGGAAGAGCAATAATTGATCCCTGCAGCTGGCGTACAGCCATAAGCGTGTCTCCGTGTTCCCCCCGGTTATCTCATATAACGTAACCATACGGTCCAAAGGCTAGTAAATAAATATAAAGCTTAGCTCGATTGCCGAAGGGAATGACCGGACGCAGAAAAAAACGTGCTAAATACCCTAAGTGCGAAGGATATAAGGGTAATTGAGGGACTCAAACGTGCTAAATACCCTAAGTGCGAAGGATATAAGGGTAATTGAGGGACTCAATGTTTTTATGCGAAGCATATTACGAGAGCTCAACCCAGCTCCTCAGGCGCGGCGGTGTCGCCATGAAACCACGTGACACCGTGACGTCACGACAGAGGAGAAGTGGCTTTGGCTCAACTCTTGCAAGACGGGCTGGGTGGGAATCGAACCAGGGTCTCCGGAGTGTGGGACGGAGACGCTACCACTGAGCCACGAGTACGATGCTTCAAAGCGGTACAAAAGCGCCTCTAGTGAATGCGGTGTTGCCTTAGAAACGAGCTGTTTCTAAGGCATGCGTCTCTTGCTCAGGCGCACATTTCGTTGCCGCGCCGAACGCTGCTTTGCTCGACGCTCACCGCGTCCAATGCGGGGCGCGTAGTCGCTGCCCTGTAGCCCATTGTCTTACACCCCTTGGCGGGTCGACGGGAACGCTGTCGCGTTCCACTCTTGAAGGCGAAGCAGTAATGCATGAGTTGTTTCTTCGTCTAGCCGAACCAAATATAGCCAAGCAACAGCAGTTCACCAGGCTAAACAGTGGCTCAACAACTAAAATAAAGGCTAGTATGCTTCGCATCCTGGGCTTAACCTTACCTAAGCCACAGCCATTTTTTTTTTTTTGCAATTACAGCCGTAGGAATCTAACAGTCCGTGGAGCCAAGAATAAGGCATAAGGGCTAGAAAAAAAAAACGATAATTAAACCGAATTACGAGGTACAATGGCCCGAAACTTCACGGTTGGTTGTGACAGACGCTTGAGGTGTATGGGGGACGAATCCAGATCCGTGTGGACAGGGTGGGACTCTTTTAACGAACACCTTAACAGGTCTGCGAGGCTTTTGAGGACACTACGACGACTTCGCAAACAGCAGCAATATTTCTGACAAGGGCGAAAATTATTCGTTCCAAAATGTTTCAATTACATATTTCACACCTGTTTTCCATGGTAGTTGGATAGAATCATCTTTAGCGTCAATTATTGATTGAATTAGGCTTCTATAGCGGTGGCATGCTCAGGTCAGATAGCGCGTGTTAATGTTATGCGTACTGGTTCAACAATAGCAGCCTTTAACCAGTACATAGAATGATGTGTTCAGGATACTTTTGAAACGCAAAGAACTTTGGTGGCGGTGCTACAAGGTAAACAAAATAAGTATTTAATGTCAGCAGTTTCAACCGGTCCGCCGGTCGAAAATTCGGCTGATATATATATATATATATATATATATATATATATATATATATATATATATATATATATATATATATATATATATATATATATATATATATATATACATATATATATATATATATATATATATATATATATATATATATATATATATATAAAGGTTATTTGCGATGTTTCGGTAGGGGACGGGCCTTTATAGAGACAGAAAGAGAGAGAGAGAGAAATGACAAAGACAGAGAGTTTAACCAGAGATTATCTCCGGTTGGTTACCCTGTACTGGGGGAAGGGCAAAGGGCTGCGATAGGTGAGAGAGAGAAAAACATTTGAAAAACATACACACCCACAAACCCACGTACACACGATACAGAACTCTTTCTGTGGGCTCTGTCACGCAGTCTGCAAAGGCGTTCGTAGTGTTACGCAGTGCCACCGTCCAATCCTACGTCACACAGTGTGCAGTCACAATTTGCCACAAAGGCCTTTATAAAATTTCACGGTACAATACAGAAGCAACAAAATAAACCGTGAGGATGTGCAGTAGGGTAAAGCTTCCCTATGAGACATCATCGTACGGCGATTCTTAATGTACAAAGGATGCGTATTCCCGCACGAAACCGTTTCTATGTATCCTCACGCTTTCTTTTGTTACCTCTGTATTGTATACCGTGCATCTCTTGTTTTCTTTGTTTCCTGTTTACAACTTCTTTTTCCGCAATCGTAGCACGATGTTGCATGAAAACTGCACCCGCAGCGCCCAAAGGAGCTCTTGTTACTTCAGTAAAACCATGCGTGATAATGTCAAAAATAAACTTGTTTTTCAACGTTCAACGTGAATATCTGTTCGCGCACGCACGCACGCACGCACCCACGCACGCACCCACGCACGCATATATATATACACATATATATATAATGTGTGGGGGTGTGTGTGCGTGTGTGTGTGTGTGTAACTTGAGCGGTGCGACAACGTAAACAGAACAAGTATTTAAATTCAACAGTTTCGACCGGTGGACCGATCTTCATCAACCCTGATGGAGATCGGTCCGCCGGTCGAATCTGTTGAAATTAAATACTTGTTCTGTTTACCTCGGAGCACCGCTCAAGTTCTTTGCGTTTGAAAGGTAGTCTGAAGCATTCCTATTTACCTACTATGTAAATATGCACCACCGTAGCAGGTTTATGTTGGCAACTAGGACGCCACATTGAGGACCACGCTGCCGCAGGCATCCAGAGCCGACCACTGTTGGGTAGCGCAGGCCTTGTGGGAGCAAGCAAATTCATTAGTTAGGAGTGGCGCCTGAGGACACAGAGAGCACTGGCTGTTGACTCGGCCAGTTGTAGCTGAAAATCGTTACGTTTTGGGCGAGTTGGTTGTGCATGGTTCTCGTTCTGCACATGGTTCTGGACGCGGTTCTTATTCTTAGTTTGCGCATGTTGTGTGTGTCCCTTCTTCGTTCGACGTCCTGCCTTTGCGCGCGCAAAAGTTTAATAAGAGTTGTAGCTGCTCCGCAATGGCCGCGATTGCCTTTTGAGGGTTGTCACTCGCCGTGACCTCCAGGATCCGGTGACACGCTCAACCACCTGAGTGGCGTCTGGCCAACGGCCGGCACTTCTTTCGTTGCCGCTGGCTCCTGTCACAGGCCTGGAAACAAAACAAAGGAAAAAGATAACGATTTCGTGACCTTTGAGAAAGGTGGCGACCTAGAAGTTGCTGTGGTCAGCGTATCGGGCGATTAGGACCGTCGCCGTACGGCTCATCTCCATCGCCTGACTGGAAACTGATACCGCGAGATGAATCGGCTAGACAGGTGACGGAGGGACAGGTTGAGACAAGCGCCTGGACTGACAGAATCGGAACGGTGCTTCGAAGCCGTGTTCTCAAATACCTTGTGCTACTGGTGAATCTCTAAGTACTCGTGGTTTCTTCCTTTTTTTTGCATCCTTCATCCGAGCGAGGCTGCTGCGCCGGTAAACGCGACCTCGTTCTCAGCAGCCTAATGTCATGCCCGCAATGTCCTGCTTCCATTGGACAGAGCTCTCGCATACAAGCTCAGCGGGAACAAGTAGGGAGTTTTAGCGCGACTGGTGCTTGTTACCGCTAGCGATTTAGCATCATGCCCAGACGTGGGAGCGTGTACCCTAAGAGTCAACAAACATGGAGGACCACAATTATCCGAGTCTATGCGTTCAACCTAACTATGCACATATAGGACTGAATACTGTATGCTCCATTGTGGCAGTGTGTGTTTACGTAGAATTGTGTTTTGAATGTCTGGCCGTATTGACTTCGAATGCTTTTAGCATACATTACCACACTTTGGGGTACGTGACGTCACGTATAACGCGAAGCCTGAATGGAGCGGGGGCCGTCCTGTCTGCCGACTTATCCAATGAACGGGCGATATCGTCGAAAGTAAAAACAAGCGATAGTACGACCCCAGATTTAGGAGGCAGCATAATATTTGCAGGTAATGTTCACGAGGACGCGTACATTTTTGTTTACTTTTCTAAGAGAAAGCACGCAATCGATAACGACAGCTCTTATTCATAACCTCCGCTTGCCCCTCATCATCGTTCTTCTGTTTTTCTTTCTTTTTTCATTCTTTTTTCTTTCTTTTCCTTTTTTTTTCTTTTAGTTTTGCTATCTCGCCATCTTTGGCCGTTCAATAATATTGTTCTCCAGTCCCGGGAACAGTTTCGGTGTATTGAACGAGGCTCACAGGCCTTTGTGTTCATTGTTTACGTAGTTCATCGACATTTTTCCCGGGCTCAGGTGGGTCGTCCGCTTTATTCCTCTTTGTGCCGCTCTCGATGCGAAAGTATTTGCTTTGTCCGCTTCGACCGCTAGGCTAAAAATCCCTGCATTAGGCTCGTAACTCAGCCTGTCTGCGAAGTCATAAACAGATCGAACGGGCGGGAAATTAGATTTTTTTTCCGCCGATAAGAAGACAATAGACGGAAATGAATGAAAAGGGACCGCTTTCTATTGTTTTCCGCCAGGAACCGGGGACCGTCCCTTTAACGATCCGGACACCGCCCCTGCGTGCGCAGCATAGGAACAGGGAGCTTTTTAGCATAAGGACTCCTGGAAAATTATAAGCTGTCCAGGCAGGCGGTGGACACTGAGCGGATTTTAGGGTCAGCTGTACGGGCGTAGTGCAGCAAGAATACGCTAATGGGAGAGCTGCTTGGATACAGTACTACATCCCTGTACAACAACAACAACAACAACAAAAAATTGGAGGACGCTTAAGCTTCGCCTTCAAGAGTGGGACGCGACAGCGTTCCCGTAAACCCGCCAAGGGGTATAAGACAATGCGCTACGGCACAGCGATCACTTACGATGCGCCCCGCATCGGACTTAGCGCCCACCTATCACGCGGTGAGCGTCGAGCAACGCAGCGTTCGGCGCGGCAACGAAACGTGCGCCTGAGCGAACGGAACGAACCAAAGAACTCGGTGTCTCGGAGGGGAAACGATCTACGCCAGCCAAACGTCGTGATCGGCACGGGCAGAGAGATAGATAGTAATCTAAACCGGGAGCACGGCGAAGCGTCGTCAGGAGAGAGGGAGTCCCGCGACGCGCCTGGCAGCGGTCCCAATGCGCGCGCGGCGCGCCTTTTGTCGGGGCAGCGCCGTACATTGAGAGGAGGGGGTCTTCTGTGTTTGCCGCAAGATGGCTCTGCGTGTGCGGAAAGCGCAGAAGAAATGCAGCGGAAACGCACTTCGCAACTCGTGTAATTGTGACTTCTGTACGTTACATGTTCATAATTACCGATATACACCGCAGTATAACTTTACACGGCTCGTTTCGAAGGCAACACCGCATTCACTAGAGGCGCGTTTGCACCGCTTGGAAGCATCGAACTCGTTGCTGAGTGGTAGCGTCTCCGTCTCACACTCCGGAGACCCTGGTTCGATTCCCACCGGGCCAATCTTGGAAGTTGCTTTTTATTTATGAAGCGCCTGCCGTGATTTATCGCTCACGGTCAACGGCGCAAACGCCGACACCGACGCCGACACCGACGACACCGGCTTTTCTGCGACACGAGCTCCTTAACGCTATCGCGTTAAAACGAGGCAGTCACGTGGCCAAGCCCAGGCAGAGCGTTGCCTATCGACTCGGGTTTGTTGTTCGTTTCTGTAGGATACCATAATCACAGAGCGGAGGAATAACTAATGAGGAGGCGTTTTTTTTTTCATTTACGCATAGCGCCTTTCAGCCACCTCGGCAGCCACCTCGTCAAGCTACTAATCTCAGTAGCTTTTTGTGGCTGCTCCTTCCTTGTGTATTTGTTCAAGGAGAATAAAATTCAATTCAATTCAATTCAATTCAACATACGTGGTAGGTGCTTAAGAAATATGCAGGGTGTCTTTTTTTCTTTTTAGCTGCACAAAATTTGTTTTTATAGATTGCCTATGGCAGATAGCATAATTCTAACCCTTGATCCAAATTTCTCGATGAGGAGGCCATTACTTCTACGAGGAATCGAAATGTTCAATTGAATAACTAAGATAATTAGGCTAATCAACTGCTTAATTAATAAGCTTACATTACGTATTCCAACCTACAAATTATAGCCGCTGAGTTCGCACGGCGTATCTGATTGGAACCAATTCTCTGGACAGCACCAGTTCCGAGATATTAATTTGCAAATTTTACGTCGATATGCATTGGTGTTCCAGTTACTTTTCTGCTTCAACGCATAAGACAGTTGTTTCTTTAGAAAAAAGTAACTGGAACAACAATGTATTTTGACGGACACTTTGAAGATTGCTATCTCGAAACTGGTGCTGTCCAGCGAATTCGCTCCAAATGGATACGCCGTACGAAGTCATCGGCTATAATTCGAAGGTTGAAATATGTGGCGTAAAGCAATTAATTAAAACGTTAACTAGCGCAATTACGTTTACTGTTCTATTGAGCATTTTGATTTGTCGTAGAATGAATGGCCGCCTCATAGATTAATTTAGATCAAAAGTTAGAACTGCGCTATCTGCCATAGGCAATCTTTAACAAATTTGGTGCAGCTAAAAACAAAACACCCTGTATATCATATGTCTCTGTTATCTATATAGTCAGCCTGTCGCTTATAACGTGACTCTGCAGTGTATGTTTGTCTTATGGAGGTACTTTTTGAATTACTGCTCCTCGCGATTCATATTTCATCTGCTGTTGTTATTCGCAGACTGATATGCAGTGGCGTAGCTAGGTCGTCTGGCACACGGGGCACATAGGTCTTCTGTCACCCCCCCCCCCCCTCCCTGGGTGTAGCCGGCGGAAAGAGGGGTGTCGTCAGACGTATGACACCCCCCCCCCCCTCACTGGCCCCTTGCACCCGGGGCCCATGGCCCCCCAGCCCCCCCCCCCCCCCCCGTTGCTACGCCACTGCTAATAAGTGATACCGGTGTTCTCATGTCGCTTGTTTTTACCTGCTGCGATTCCTCGCTGTTTACGGTGCTCTGCTGCGGAACCTTAAGTCGCGGGTTCAAATCCCGATCGCGGCAGTCTCGTTCCGTTGCGGGACCAAGTCCGAAACCCTCGTTCCCACTAAGACGTTTATCATAGCCTCAATGCTGCTTTGGGACGCTGAAATTCTTGAACTGATCAATATCGCTTGGTGCACGTCAGACCTGGACAATACTGTAGTTGCTGTTGTCGTTTCGAATAATCAACCCTCGACCGATCCCACTTTGTGGCTACGTTTACACGAACTTGGCGAAGTCCGGTCGAGTCGATTCGGCTTGTCTGGCCGAAATTCGGTCGTCGGGTTTACGTAAAACGCACGACGGGTCAGCGCGAAGGTGCTTCGAGACGACCCCTTATCAACCCACGTTTGCATGGGGTGGTTTTACTAGTCCAACGCGTTTGGCAGGTTGCATGTAATCGCGGTCACGCAGGGCGGGTTTCAACTCGGCTCCGTGACTCGACCAGCTCACTTCGATATTCAGGTTAAACGAAGCTCTGGGTGCATCAGCCACATAATTATACCCTGGCTAACAACAACAACAACAACAACAACAGCAAATACATTAACATAAAGGTCCATTTGCCGTAAAACCAAAACGATGTCTCGTCAGCTATGTGGTTCGTTGCCCAAACCTCTCTCCGGACGTGGTTCCAGCGCTTCCTCGGCTTCCTCTGACGGAGTCAAGGACCGTTCTGCTCGGCAGAGCGCAAAGAGCTAGCTATATACGTGGCGTCGAGCAGAACCCCGACCAGACCGTGTGGTCACGCTAGCCTGGGCTTCTTTTCCTCTTTCTCTGTCGCGCGAGATGGCGCGACCATCGTGGCTTTAGCGTCGCGTCCGCGCGAGCGACATCTCTCGGAAAGTGTAGAAGCCGGAACGCGTCGTTTGCAGCGGACTCTTTTTGCAGAGTCGCCCGTCGCGCCTCCGAATGCGGGCGTATCTTTGCTGCTAATGTGTCTCCGCCCACCTTTCGGTGACGGATGACCGGTACGCGCTTCCATCACTTTAAAGAGAACACGTGGCCTGATGCAAGGCACAGCGCGGGGGGGGGGGGGGGGGGACCTAAGGTGATAAGCAGAAGTGATCCTCTTCACTCGTTTTTTGCGGTGCACTTTCCGTTGTTTGTCTTCGTTTGGCAGTCTCGGTCATGCGGTGCGCTCCGAAACATACACAGGCCGTATGCCTCTTAGGTTAAGTGACTGGATAGTGGAAGCTCGTTCCGTTGGGCTTTTCTTCAGCGCTTGTGCGCATGCGCACGTGCTCGTGTTTATGTAAGATTACTGGTGCGCATCGCACGTCCCTGTTTGTGTGTTTACGCGCGCTTTTCTTTTTCTCTGTGCCTGCGTACGTGTTTACGTCAATTTGTTTGTGTGTGTGCGCGCGCGCGCGTGTGTGTGTGTTTGTGCGTCGCATGTGTTTGTCCATGAGTGTTTCTTTTCGGTTGTTTGTTAGTATACGCGAATGTTCCAAACTTTCCTATAACGAATCGATTGGTCGCTATTCGTAAGTGGAAATAATTCTCGAACCCTTCTCGAATATTTCAAGACGTCAGCTGCGCGAGAATGAGCATAAAACTGCAGCAAAAGCACGCCATGATTTCGGTCCCGCGGGCATAGTATAGACATAAAGCTTGAAATTTTGGGCAGTGGAGCAGGCTATGTCACTTGTGTAGGCATACTTTACAGGCTTCTATAGCCTGCGAGTATTCGCACTCTCTGGGCAGTCCTGCGCATGCGCAGATGCTACTTCTTTGTTCCTAATGCTCCATTTGTGCTTTTATTGAACAATGCTTCGTTACGTACCACCTATTGACAGAAACTTGTTAAACTTAAAAATGCTAGGATGTTAACGTCGCCTTACATTAATTTCGATAGCGGCTGTTCATTATTCGAAAACTATTCGATATTCTATTCGATTCGCTTTTGTCAATATTCGATTCGTTTTCGATTCCGCCTCAACAATCACCGTTCGAACTTGTTTGTTCATTCGTACGTGCGGTGCGATCATGTGTAATGATGGGGAAAACTGCGAATTTTTGCTGACATGCGCTGTAAAATAATTCACAGCCCCAATGGTGGAAAAGGGTGTAAATATGTCTATAACTTACACCCTTATGGTGTCGGTTATATAAATCACACCCTAGGGGTGTGAGTTGTAGACACATTTACACCCTTTTTCACTTTTAAGGTTGTATATTATTTTAGAGCGTACGCTTGCTGAAGAAGAAGGAACCGTTCAAGCAGGTCACGGAACGAAAGTGAAAGAAAACGGCAGCAGATATTGCGCGGCCGTGTACTTACATGTAACATGCTCCGATAGACTCAATTGCGTGGTCTGCCGTGTTTAGCACGCAAATAAAGCCTGTGTTTTCTCTCGAACCTGGCTCGAATACATGCTGGCATGTTACGTCGTAAAATCATCCTCTTTTCGAGTGGCGTTTTTGTATATTGCCCAGCGACGCCGACGTTCTTGCATGCTTTCTTTATTTGTGCATCTCTACTGCGGGGCGAAAAGCGACCATCAAAATTATTTTTCGAACTTTTTTTGAACTCGTCGCATCACTCCTCCTTCTGCTTCGGCAAGCTAGCTGGAAGCGATAAACTTTCGGCCTGCTGAAAACCAACACCGCAGATTTTCGAGCATTGCAACGCTCATGCTGACTTACGAGCAATGGCTGCATCGAGCAGTATACGTGGGGGTTTACGCCCTTTGATCCATATATTCGATGTTCCTGGGGTGCTAAATATAAGCCCCGTCCAGGCCCGGACACAGGATCCTCTTACGGGTGTAGATAGTTTCGCTTTAAACCGAGATATATATATATAGGCTCCGGCAATCATAAACTCTGGGGCCGCGTCTGCTTCCAAGCGTAGGAACGCCTTCGCAGCATGGAAATTTATTTGAATCGTTGACGCAACATTGGAAAGAAACGTCACTTTGGAAACGTCGACTTGCGTAAGTGATGGAAGCTGCCTCCTGCGCTCGCTCGAAAGTTTTGACGAGACTGTTCGAGCCCCAAACTATCCCGCATAATAAATTATCCGTTTAGAAAATGCCGAGCAATTTTGTCGTGTGTTGCAAAAAAATATGTGCTGTGGCAAAATTCAGCCGCCAGTTCAACTGGAATCTTTTTTCACTATACAAGTGTCAAAATATGCGCTTCTGCTGCTTGTTGCTTGTACAGTGTTTTTGGCTTTGTGTAGAGGTCGTTCTGCTGAAAATGCATGTCGGTAATGCTATGTAGACATATTAACTCATGCTTAGGAGAGAGTAAGAAAGGAGGAAAGAAAGCGCTGACTATGACAAGCTAGAGGTCTGTCCAACGCAGTCTGACAGTGTCGCACACACTGTCATGCCCATATAAGCACGAAAACAATAAGCCAAGGTCTGTTGGCTTCGAGTGGTTATTGCTAGAGATGTAAAATTTCCAGAAATTTCGAAGGCGAGAAAAAAAAGGCCATGGAAATGAAGATAGGCATCTTATTCGCAAAGCGGCAAATTGGATTATGTGCCGATCCGCTCTGAAGTTGGAGACTGACGCCATCGTCGTTATCCTTGTCATGTATGCTAAATGCACCCTTAAGGACGTTGGACCACAGCGATGAACCCATTGCCACGCCGTAATTTCAGTATGCTCAAACGATTCATCACGTGAAGGGCATGCGGGACTTAACAGAGTTTCAACCAGGCTAGCTCCACGCCATGATAAGTTGCTTGTCGTTTCCGCATTTTTTACGATCAAAACTACTTGTAGCTTTGGTATGGCGCATGTTGTGCGACTTATAGGTCCTTTCTAGGCCATGAATATGAGATGTGTCGGCTAGTGCTTGCACGTTTCTCGCGTATAGTACGTTTCTGGCATATATATGATGCAATAATCCCCATGTAAGACAAAGCAAGCGGCTGTTTAGTCCAGTGGGTAAGACACCCGGTTTCTGAGCGTGGGCTCGTAGGCTGTTAGATATGGAGCTGTTTCCTGCGATTACTTCGAGTTCCCCAAACCACTTCGAGTCGCAGCACAGCTAATTGAGGAATGCCGAAGCAGGAAAGCACATTCCAGAGGAGACACGTGCAAACAAGTTTGCGGCCCCCAGGTCGTACGCCGCCGGGATTAGAAGGGGGGCTCGGACAATGGAGCATGAGCAGCCCTCCCCTTCTCCTCGTTAGAAGTGCATTGCCAGTCTGCGAGGCAAGACCGCAGAGAGCCGCCAGGTGTGACACCGCGACACGAGCGCCTACCATTGGCTGAAAGTGGCGTCATCGGAGCGGACTCTACCATTGGTCAAACATGACGTGACTTCCAGTGCTCGGAGGGTTTATAAGAAGCCCTCCAGAGAGACCTGAGCATTCTGGGATATGCCCTGATTCCCTGATTGACCTCTCGCGAACTTCTTGCCGCGGGCCACAGCGTCCGAGTTGCTGCCGGCCCGTAATGAGTGTACGAATGTTACTTGTCGCTCACCTCCCTGTACATAATGTAGAATAAATTACTCCCAAGTTTGGGTTTTCATCCCGACGTCCGTCCTCCAACCCATACATCTGGTAGGCAGCGGTAGGATCGCCTCCGAATGCATCAGCTGGTGGCAGCGCTACGGATAAACCTTCGTCGAGAGAGATCCTAAGGAACCGGGAAGAGCGAAGAAGAGAGAGCCTTCGTCGAAAGAGGTCCGAAGAAACTGGGAGTAGCGAAGAAGGAGCGAGCCTTCGACCCAGGGAGTCCGGAGGAACCGGGAACAGCGGACGAGCGAACCGGATGGCAGGGTGCTGCAACCGTAAGTGAGCGCGTGGTTTTTTCCGTATGATTCGCCAGACTCAAAGGTTGTGTGTTCAATTTTGATAGTTCTGGGAATCGGGAGTTTGATGCACTGTGTATTTGCACAAATTAATTAAGGAAAACAGTTTTAACCACCTGTCGGGGCAGCTGCCATGGATCTTAGAAGGTTGACGAGGTTAGACTTGTTGTTGGTGTGCGACGATTTGGGAGTTGAGGCGGACGAACGGATGAAAACGCCAGCTATCATAAAGGCGATTAATGATAGTGGCAATGATGAGAAAAGCATTGAGCTTGCTTGGGAGGTGATACAGGAGCCACGGGAGCGTGTGCGTCGTGTACGTTTGCGGTAGCTTCGTGAACTTAGGAGTGAGCGTACGCGTGAAGAACGCGAGAATCAACGGAAGCAGGAGCTTCAAGAACTTACTCTTAGGTGTGAGCTTCACGATCGTGAGAATCAACGTAAGCTTGAGCGGGAGCAAAAGTATGAGAGAAAGAAGGCAGCACTGATCAAAGAGATACAGTATTGTGATCAGTTATTGGCACAGAGACAACGGCTGTCTGAGAATTCTGTAGGTAGTTCATGGTTATATTGCGCTCAGTTTTACAAAGACGATGTTAAGAAAGGACAGGACGTGGACGGACGTAGCGCTACGTCCGTCCACGTCCTGTCCTTTCTTAACATCGTCTTTGTAAAACTGAGCGCAATATAACCATGAACGTTCACCAACTAGCCCCCTTCATTGCTGTAGGTAGTACAGAGCGAAAGAATGAGGCAGCATCGAGCGGATTTTCGCCAGAAGCCGACGAGAAGAGTAGTGCCTGTGAGATTAGCTGCAGATTCATAAGAAAAGGGAAAAGGCTAGCTGCTAACGATGCCTTAGTGGCAATAGAGGCCGTTAAAGGCCAGAGTGAGAGCGACGAGGTGCTGTGCCAACAGATGACTGTGGAGACAGCTAGGCCAGCTGCGAACAAATTGGCACAGTTACCGCGTGTGTGCGTCGCTGGTAAGGTTAGCGAGGTTGCTAGCGAGGAAAAGGGTACTGTTGACGCGACAGAAGCGAGCACCCATGTAGAGCCAGATCTGCGTGCAGAAGTGAAGTGCGAGCTGGACGATGCAGTTGAGAATAGCTCTCGGGGTGGCGAGCTCCGTAGCTCACGAGAGAACAACTGCATTGTTCAGGGATCGGTGCGGCTCTCCGCCAGTCTAGATAGCCTAGATAGCGATGGTTCAGTTATTAATCATTCGGACTGGGCGCGTGAGACAGCGATCGATACCGACGGGCTGTGTGCCGATGCACAGCGTGAGCTGGGCAATGTAGCAGAGGGCAGTTCGCAAGAGTGCGAGTTGTCTAACTCGAGTAAAACCTGCTGCATTGTGCCAGAGTCGGTTGAGCTGTCCGCCAGTCGAGACAGAGAGAGTGTTGGTTTAAGTAAGAATCACTCAGACTGTGCGGGTAAGAGACCGATCCGGGCCTACGAAATGTGTACCGGCCAGCACGAGGCACGAGAAGGTGACATGAAAGCAAGAGCAAAGAGAAAGCGCCGTAAAAAGAAGCGCAGTAAAGACCGAAAGACGGTAATTAATGTAGCGCCGCCAAACATGGCGAGAAACCCAAATGGGCAGGGCGCGAGGAGAAGAAAGGTGCGGTCGTCACTGACGATGTTGACGCATCCTAAACGTTCGAGCCACAGGTCAAAGGGGGACCGCGAAGAATGTTCTGCACGGACGCGGACAAAGGGCACGAGGCAGATAAACTCCTCGTCGTTCCGTAGTTCTTTTCATAGCTCAGCGTGCAGTTCGAAGAAACGCAAGGTGGCAGGACGAGACCAGGTGGGGAGCAGCGACGCGGTCAATCGAGTTTGTGTTGAAAGCGGGGCGCGAGGACGCAAATTGGCAGAAGACCGTAACGTCTTGGGGGAGCAGATAGTGAATCAGCCCTTTTGTTGTCTCTCGGCAGCCAGAGTAGCTTTCAGACCACGCCCACCCCGAGTACGGCTCAAAGTATGAGTCAGTCAAAAACGTTTGAAACGGGAGGCCAAGAGCCCTTCTGTAGAAATGAAGTGTGTTGTTTTTATTTTTGAGCATCGGAAAATTTCGCGATTTGAGACTAGGTTTTCTTTCAATATGTAAAGGTATGAGCTTTGTGTTTTCGTGTGAGAAGCTCGAGATTTGAAAGATGCGTTTTAAGTAAACATGTAGTCTCGCGAGATGCTCATTAATAAGTAGATAGGCTTTTTTTGTGTGTGTGAGTAACCTGAGGGTCAAGGTTATTGTTGACAGGCCTATCGTAACGCGCGTGTGTTTTATTTAACCTTCTTTCTTTTTAAGTGTTGAATTTTCTAAGGTTAAGCGCGTAGATTTTCAGTGAGTGCATGAGTTGCACTGAGAGGCGTTCTTAGTTCCTTTAGCGCGTGTCCTGTGTGGACGGAAGGAAGCAGATTTATGACTGGGTTGCTAGTGTGTGTTGAGGGCAGCCGTATTCTGACTTCTTTAGTGAACGTGCGTGGAAAGAGTTAGTAGAAGACGCATCATTTTAAGAGTTCTGCGGAGTGTGTAAGTCCCGCGAGTTTAATTGATCGTTTACGTCACGTGTCCTGTAGGACTTTCAGGAAAGAAACGTGAGTAAGCGTAATGAAGAGTTTGCCTACGACACAAGTATGCGTTCTGGATAGTGACCACAAGGCTAGCGCGCTTGTGATTACGCACTTGTGAGCTTGACCAGATTGTTCAGTGGCACCAATACGTGCGATAAGTACGCCACTGCGATAGATTGGAAGCATGCTGTTCGTGTAGTTAGGCCACTTAGGTAATGTTCGGCTGTTTTCATTTGTTGTTTGCATCGTCAACGACCCTTTTGTTTTGCAACAACAATAGTAGTCTGGTCTTGTCGGCAATCGAGGAGAAATGCATAGCTGTTTGGAGGGGTGGTTACAACTGTTTTGTCAAAATTGGGGAACTAAAAGATCAGGGTTGATTTTGACTCAGTAATAGCCTGGCGAGTCAGGGGTGAAGAGCCTGCGCTTACGCGTGGTGCAGCGCTGTGTTGTTTGGTTTGTTTGACGTATGTTCTCCAGGGCCCAGGATCCCGAGGGTTGTCAAACGAGGCTCGACCCCAGTACCCTGCAGCTTCTTTCAGCGTTCCTCATGGCCAGCGAATTGAGTTCACCGGCCATTCAGAACAACCGGGGCGAGGACGAGCTGTTAGATATGGAGCTGTTTCCTGCGATTACTTCGAGTTCCCCAAACCACTTCGAGTCGCAGCACAGCTAATTGAGGAATGCTGAAGCAGGAAAGCACATTCCAGAGGAGACACGTGCAAACAAGTTTGCGGCCCCCAGGTCGTACGCCGCCGGGATTAGAAGGGGGGCTCGGACAATGGAGCATGAGCAGCCCTCCCCTTCTCCTCGTTAGAAGTGCATTGCCAGTCTGCGAGGCAAGACCGCAGAGAGCCGCCAGGTGTGACACCGCGACACGAGCGCCTACCATTGGCTGAAAGTGGCGTCATCGGAGCGGACTCTACCATTGGTCAAACATGACGTGACTTCCAGTGCTCGGAGGGTTTATAAGAAGCCCTCCAGAGAGACCTGAGCATTCTGGGATATGCCCTGATTCCCTGATTGACCTCTCGCGAACTTCTTGCCGCGGGCCGCAGCGTCCGAGTTGCTGCCGGCCCGTAATGTCTGTACGAATGTTACTTGTCGCTCACCTCTCCTGTACATAATGTAGAATAAATCCTCCCAAGTTGTGGGTTTTCATCCCGACGTCCGTCCTCCAACCACTACAAGGCTCGAAACTCACCACCGACAGCGTTTCTCCTTTCGAATTCATTATATTTTTTACACATTATTTTTCTTTATATGATACGTTACGTGACACACCGACCGACGGGTTTCGTCGTTGAGTAGGCATAGAAATGCTTACGCATTTAAACAGAGGCTTTTTAACGGGCGCCTAAGATCTGCGCTCTGTGTCGCAGTGTCACACACAGAGATACACGATGTCACACGTTATTAGCAGGGCACGCGGTCTATTGTATAGTGTCGCACAATCTTACAGTGTCGCACACTGACACAGTCTCTCACACTATCCGGCTGCTGTTCCCAGTCCAATGTAGCCAACTAGACTGACACAGTCTCTCACACTATCCGGCCGCTGTTCCCAGTCCAATGTATCCAACTAGACTGACACAGTCTTTCACACTATCCGGCCGCTGTTCCCAGTCCAATGTAGCCAACCGGAGATATCCTCCGGCTAATTTCCTTCTACTTGCTTTCCTTGTATACCCATACCTGTTGTTTGGTCTAAAAATGGTCACGTGGTTAATTGCACTGAAAGCTGTCTCTGCACAAATACAGATGTGCACACTAATGATTTGTTCTCTTGCGGGAGACTGTATTCGCGCCCCATTGATTTAAGCGCGAAACTGACGTACATATTCTGAATTGATGAAAAATCATGCAGTTCTCTGCTTTCGTTTCATGCCGTGCTTATCGTTAGAGACTTTGCGCATTTCTTTGAGGCCAACGAGCAAGAAATATGTCGTTGCTTCACAGAATGCACACAACTGAGTCTTGTATGATAGCGCTTTTATTAGAGAACCTAACCTCGTGTTTTCTTTGTTCTCTTTCTATGTTACATTTCCGTGTCCTGTACCTGCTGCTCTTCTCTAGGTAAGTCGATCAACTTTTCCCCTTGCGACCGAAATATAATGAAAAAGAAATCGATTACCATAAGCGTGTACAGTTTCAACGCATAGACTGCTGCAGCCTTTGACTCTTCATTCGCTGTTGACACTTGAAGGAGTCGTTAGGTGACGTATACCTGTGCCAACATCTTGCCACGCCGCGAACGCCTTCTCTCATATTGTCCGCCTCGCGTGGGACCGTAAATGCTGGCCCTAGCGTCACGTGTCCTAAACGCGCATGCGCTGTCGTCAAGTGGGATCACTGGACTTAACCTGGCGTGCAACGGCCCGCACAGTCAACAGCAAAAGTTTACGGGATGCGGTTTCCCCTTCAAATGTGAATTCCTGCCGTGTTAAGGCATGACACTTCGTATTTAATGAATCACTGTCCAGGTGACGAAGGCTACTACATGCTGGAACATTTAATCCGAGGCTGTGTGACCATGCTTCGCGAGAATTCAGCTTCTTGTCAGATCCTGCGTCCCGTAAACTTTTGCGGTTGACTGTACATGTACGCCTCGGTAGCTCACTGAATAGGCCGTTCTGCATCCGGGCACAAGCCTACGCGCGTAATTCCCGACAGTGTTCTTCACCGCACGCCGATGGTGTGCAGCGATCATCGTGCACTGAGATACAGTGCGCACAATACAACGCTCTGTGTGGCCTGAATAGGTGGCGTCCGTATCGCATCTTACCCGGGGAGCCTTCAAGCATACACACACGCGCAAGGGCTGTGGGCGTGCGTATTAAGGCTCCCTAATGTTCGTTAGCGAAGGCTATTTGAACGTAGTCGAAAAAAATCTCAAAGGCCACACTTCTGACGTACTGCTCGGCCCATGAAGCAATGTCCACCATATGTTTTACAAATCTTCCTAAGCAACAGCCCACAACTACGGCGTCTGCAGCCGGAGTGCAGCATTGAGAGAACTGAAAGTTTGGATCATAACTGTCCTAGACTTGTGACCCCAGATGTCACTACCTTGGCGCGACTGTCACTGGGCTAGGTGTGAGCCGTCAGCGCAGTGACGGACCATAAGGCACTTAGAAGAAATGCTCCAATGGTGTCGCTCTTGTCGAAGTTTTGATGTAAAAACATTTTGATTGTAAAGAAAAAAATAAAGTCCGATTTTTTTTTCTTTTTTTGTCTACAAGTTGAAATAACGGCTTGACTGCACAGTGTGTCTCATCCAGGCCGTTTTCCGAAACAAACCGTTTGCTTTCCTTTATGGAAGTTATCACCACCGTCTTAGCAGCAGCAGCAGCACCCTGTTTCATACTCAATACAGGATGCAGACGAGCGTTGGTGATCACAGATTGCCCTTGCGATTAGTCGGCTGACTCAGTCCAACGCCTGTAAATTTAAATATGCCAACGCTTGCATTGGTTTGCATATCATTTATTGGCCAACACGTGCCTGATCCCACTTAACTTGGATTAGGCACGTCCGACTACGAAAAAAAAAGAATAATTGAGCAATGCTTCTTTATTTAGCATTTCGTCACATCCAAACTGTGGCGGACACTCTCAACAGGGATGATGGCAGTTTGCCACCTTTATGCGCTATGTGTGTCGGTCACGTTGTACGATGTACTTAAGTGACCTATTCGTATCTTCATATCTTTTTTTAGTTTGATAGTGAACGCAATGCTCCCGTGTGAGTGCTAAAACTTTAACATGGCTAGAGCTTTTGTGATCGGTATTTGTCTTTCTACACTTCATGGTCCGACCCTACCCGGCGGTATTCCGCCATACTCGAGATTTCATCGTCGCTTCAAGTTATTCTCCGCTACTCGGAACAGCGTATCCCATACCTTGGCATAATCCACTATGACTTTCAAGTAGACTGGGCGTTGTTTGTTCTACCTGTTTTGTGACCTGCCCCACTCACTCCTTCGTCCTAATCTCATCTATAGAACTTGAGTCGCCTGCGGTAATTCAATAATCCACGCTTCCGGCACCCTGTCCCTTGTCATTACGCATGTCGTACTAGGCCCACTTACTTGTAGAACAGTCTTAAGCTCTATTTATCTTTCTTCGCGACCGTCTAAGTTTCGGTGACATATATTTATACGGGATGAATGCAGTTAAACGCAGATTGGGTAAGGGAACAGATTGGGTGAGGGGACAAACGCGAGTCAATAGTTGAAATCAAGAAAAATAAATGGGCATGGGCACGACATGTAATGAGGAGGGAAGATAACCGATGGTCACTAAGGGTTACGGAATGTATTCCAAGGGAAGGGAAGCGTAGCAGGGGGCGGCAGAAAGTTAGGTGGGCGGATGAGATTAAGAAGTTTGCAGGGATGGCATGGCCACAATTAGTACATGACCGGGGTTGTTGGAGAAGTATGGGAGAGGCCTTTGCCCTGCAGTGGGCGTAACTAGGCTGATGATGATGATGAAACGCAGAAATCAGTAATACTATGAGTTTGCGTTGAGAGGTGTCCGAGTGGGTACTGCACTGACGTCAGCTGCAACATACCTATGTTGGCTCCGGGCCGTCGGCCAGCATTCGGCATGACGCGTACCTTCTGCATTCGCCCAGCTCAGCTCGCAGACCTAGCTCGCCTCTCGAGTAGTTGTCCCGGATTGCGCTCATCGAGGTGCCCCTAGCTGTCCTAACTGGGGCCACAACCACCCACCTTACTCCTGTCCACGGATGTCTCTGTAGTTCACACGATAGATTCTTGCAGGGCTTTTATCGAAGCAAAGGTCTTGCGATCCTGGTCAGACAGCTCGTCAACCCAGAAATCCACATGAGATACTCAGCATTATATCAGGGCGACAGACATAAGTGCCCGACTGTGCGTTATTTTTCTAATTTATATTCTGGGGTTTTGTGTGCCACATAACCGCGATCTGATTATGAGGCACGCCGTATTGATTTTTACCACATGCTGGGTTGTTCTTTAACGTGCCCCCAATGCACGGGACACGGGAGCTCTTTTTTTACATTTCGCCCCCCATCGAAATGCGGTCGCCGCGTCCGGGATTCGCTCCCGCGACTTCGTGCTTAGTAGCGCGACACCATAGCCGCGAAGCCACTGTGGCGGGTCGACTGTAGATGCGTGTGGCACCTTAGTGCGTGTCAACAAGCTAGACTCACGTGTTGGTTCTGTCTCGATAATTCCCCCCCCCATCCCACGCGTGACTTGTGACTGCACGTGCATAACATGCATGCTTCACTCCTTTTATTCTGCAGTGAAAACTTTTGGAATTGAAAAAAAAAACGATTGGCACTCACTTTAGCATACGGTAAAGTGGATGAAGGGAGCTTACGCGACATTCAATAAATTACTTGACATATTCATTCGAATGCGATGTTACTTCCTATCACTTGTATTCTCCCACCGAAGGCCGTGGGCTCGACTCCCACCAAAGGTCGTGGGTTCGGCTCCCGGCATTCACGATGTCAGCTGGAATCCAACTTGGAGATGTGGCCGGTTCGCCCATATCTGCAAGTTGGTTCGCTTGAATTGCGGTGCCGTAACGCCGGACAACGGACTTCTCGACCCATGAGCCGTATGAGGCTTTCGCCTTAAAAACGTAAATTTTAGGCACTCGTTGAAGCAGTGCACCCTCCTGCCTTCTTCTATGTTAGTGAGTTGCGAAGCTACAATCAACATTTACTCTCGTTCTAACGAGAACATCAATCTTGCGACACAAATTCAAAGTTCTCGCACATCTCTCTGAGCTACAAACGAGCGAGTTGGGGAAAAAGTAATGAGTTGCCGTTCTTGCAGTGTTTCTTCTTCTTTTTTTTTTTCGCTGGCACCCGTTCTTGCAGTGTACTTCCTTTGTTTGTTTTTTTTTTTTTTTTGCTGGCACTTTGCAGGCAGCAGTTCCGACTGCGTGTTTTCGGCGGCCATTTGTTCATTCGTTGAGTCGTTCGTTGAAGCGCTTCTGCGGCACGATTACGGCCCGCGAGTCAACGTGAAAAGTTCACACGAAATCGTCAGACCTCCTGCCCTTCTCATTGGTTGCTCGCTTTTAATGACCCCATGCTTTGTTGAACCCGCCCGCTCATCTGCGCGCAGAACAATTCACTTTTGCTCAAATGGGCCCGGAAGCCACTCGTGCGCTTCGCATCGTCTCGACGTGACACCGTCTCGCGTGGTCTGGGCTCCTCTTCGATTGAGCGTGGGCTTGGCCGGAGCATTCCAGTGTAGCTAGTTCGGTGTTCCCTGCTTGCCTATCTATCTATCTATCTATCTATCTATCTATCTATCTATCTATCTATCTATCTATCTATCTATCTATCTATCTATCTATCTATCTATCTATCTATCTATCTATCTATCTATCTATCTATCTATCTATCTATCTATCTATCTATCTATCTATCTATCTATCTATCTATCTATCTATCTATCTATCTATCTATCTATCTATCTATCTATCTATCTATCTATCTATCTATCTATCTATCTATCTATCTATCTATCTATCTATCTATCTATCTATCTATCTATCTATCTATCTATCTATCTATCTATCTATCTATCTATCTATCTATCTATCTATCTATCTATCTATCTATCTATCTATCTCAGTGCGTATATGTTTATATAGCTCTGTCTATCTTTGTTAACCTATCTACATATATCTCTGTCAGTCCACCTATTTATATCTCTATACCGGTACGTATCTATGTGTGTATATATCGCTGTCTATCGCTTTGCCAATGCAATGTATATATATATATATATCACCGAGAAGAAAGAGGGTTAACCGAGGGGCCCGATGCGAAGGTTATGGGTTCGGTTCCCACCTCCAGCAAGTTGTTTTTTCATCCCCTCTAATTTCCATTAATTCATCGTTTCTTTGTTTCATTTATTAAGCACATGTAATTTCCCCTATGTTGTCATTGGTGTCAGTGTTTGTTGGCTTCTTATGATATGACTACCATATATATATATATATATATATATATCACTAGGGGCGAAGTTGCTTGCTTACGTGCGGTACAGGGTCGTGCACTAATTCTCTTCTGTGAAAAAATAGCATTGACAGCCACGTCAGCACTTCTAGTACGGCCCCTCTTCTCGGGTTTGCCTTAATCTTAATGTTTGGTGTAACGTGAAAAAAAAAGTGTGGCCGCCGTCATGAACTTACGGTGATTAGTTCTCGCTTTTTGCACTCATTCCATTAAAAAAAAAGAAAGCTTTTTAATATTCGGGACGGAGACGGAGAACGCAGGCGGACAGCTGAGTTTACATATTAATCTGCTGTCAATCCCGCCGTTAAATTATGCGTATCTCAACAACCACTTTGCTTCGAAACCGCCGTGCTTCCATCGCACTTCGCATCGCCAAGTCGAAGCGAAAACTAGCAAGTCAACGACAAAAAAAAAGAGAAAATAAAGTTCAGTACACATACTTGACTGTGCACCTGCCCTTCTTTCGCACGAGCTGGTAGCACGCAAAAGTGCAGTGCTACCGGGTACGTAGGCTGAGAGCCAATCGCCGAATGTTTACGAATGAGCCTTTTTTTTTGTTTTTTTACAGCGAAAGCTGTATATGACTAACCTTCCGTAGTTTTTTTTTTTTTTGCGTCCGCCAACAGAAAAAGAAAATTATGTGGGCCGATCCTGGTGATAGTGCGGAAAGGGTCCAAGCTCAGTGGCACATACCCCTGTGGGCACGGAAACCTCTAACGCGCCCTTGAACTATTCTTGTCACACGTGGGGCCCAAAGAGGTCCCAGGCATACGGATAAGAACAGATGTTCTTAAAAAAATTTCACTGGGTTAGAAATTATGATACCACATCTGTGATCGTCAATGGAGACTTCTATGTAGACATTTCTAGGCCAGAGAAGAAATGCTTCTTGCAATACGTGTTGGAAAAGTTTGGCCTGCAACGTTACTCTAACCCCGTGATACCTACCACGCATCACCGGACGTGCATTGATTTGATTCTAGCCAAGAACCTCTCTAGGGTGGCAGTCGAACCACTGAGTGTATATCACAGTGATCACAAAAAAATCATGACTACCCTGACAAAATAAAGAGTCTCAATCGAACATCAACCACGGTCTTTACTAAATCATCCATTCAAATACCATCAACTCCCATCGTCACACACTTCAAACAAATGGCAACCGAGAGTCAAAGCACTCAAGGGAAAAGCAAAGTGCTTTCACTGCCATTCCATCTTCACAAATTGGAATGGTTGTCTCATTTTTTTTAAATCTTTACAGACGTCCCCACTATTTGCTATAGTGCTCGAGTACCGCGCTGCAAAGCAACTAAAGGGCACCACGAGAGCTGCAGTTATGCTCAGGACAGCCTGCTAAACTGTGGGACTTCCGTGTCATATGCCGTTTCATACATAGCATACGACGCGACGAAAGCTAGTGAGACGCCTCACAATGCTCACATTCGCGACCGGAAAATAGTTCGTCGCACATTAAAGAAAGACATATGTGTCATGTAGTTGACTCTAAAATTACGTCCCATACTTGTATGTCGCGAAATACGACGCAGTCACGCCATGGAATAGCGTCGGAGATCTAAGCGTATTTACGTACTTTCACACGAGCGGAGTGACACGTTTGTGCGCGCGGCGGCCACAGCGTACCACTAGAGCTTGCGGCCGAAAAATATAGTACGTCGCATACCGAGAGCGCAAAAGCGTACAAGCAATGAGCAATTCGGCGTAAGCTTGTGTCCACAATTTGCAGTTGTAATAGCATATGAAGTAGTTACATAGCAGGAAGCGTCGCAGAATAAAAAGCTAACTCGCAGGACTGTTACGATTCTGTAACGGGAAATGTTTAGACGTTAGCCGTTGTGCAAAGCTGGGGTACTTTTTCCTGATTTCGAGTTTGCCGAATCGCTTGGTGTTATGGTGGTCCTGCTTGTTTCATGGCGTTTCGGCGCAAAGGACGTTTTATAGCGTTCTCGTTTAAACTGCCCTATAAACGGCAATATAGGTCGAGTGCAAATATACGTACTCTCTTTTTGAAGTTGAAAAAAAGAAATAAAAAGAAATAAAGTGTAGAAACGCGTTCATTACGTTTCATAACGGCGTCGCTTAATCCATCGTCGCAGCTGCAATATCATTCATCCATACTTGCAGAGGTGCTTTCAGAAGACGACTGTTTGTCGCTGGCTGCCTCCCACAGTGCGCAGTTCTCCGTCCGATCAAGCGAATATATAAGACCTCCAGTGACGTTTGGCGTTGCTTGTACGCCGTCAGTTTTCCTCTTTGTGCCCGCCAGTATCACACGCTTCTTTTTTTTTTCCGAAACCCCACACTGGCGCTAAGCGGCCATGTTGCTATCCGCTTCAACGTAAGCTGCGACGTTTACCTTGAATGATGTTTGAAACTGGCTACAGGTGCCGCTGTTCACCACTTGCCACATAAATAAAAAAACAGAAAGGTCGAATCACACGCGAGATCACTCCGAAAGAGCGCACACTAGAAGACACCGCGACAAAAAGAAGAAATGCCAGTGATCACATTTGAATGTGGATATGGCTTTGGCTGCGCGTTAGCCCACACGAACGCTAAAGGTTGCCAGACGGCGACTCACATTCTGCCAATGACCGACGTGTAATGCGAGAGTTGACTTTAGCCAGCTTTCTTTCTAAAGTACATCGACTTACCGTATGTACCTGTTTATACTACACTACGCTCTGCTCCGGGGCTCTCGGGCTGGCCTTCTTTTTAATCATACACTGGCGCATCCGAAGGATGACGACGGAATGAAGACAATGTGATGACGATTCTGAAATGATGATGATAGTATGACGGCGACAGTTTGGTGACTAAGGCGTGAGAACAGCTGGATGACGACGAGTGTATGACGACAACTGTGTGACCATGGTGGCGTGAAATTGCCACCATCGTCACACATGATGGTATTGCAGCACATTATGATGGCATTGGCAACACATTATGATGGCATTGGCGACATATCGGTCATGCCAGCCTCAGGCATGACCGAAGCCTATTTCAGCGATACGCCAGCCGCGATACCGACCTATTCGCTCGACGTTTCCTTCGGCCTCCCAGCCACATCGACACAGTCATCACCAGGAGAGGCTGATTTAAGCTGCCGACCGATCGACCTACACTTCAGTGGACACGGGAACAGCGCTTGTGGTACCACGCCTAATCGCCTTGTTTTCGCTATGCAGGTGCGTATAATTGCCTCTCTTCATGCTAAAAAATCTGATAACCGCTACCTGGTACTGTTCCCGTGTCCACAAGTGTTATTTGACACAGTGTACGACTGTTGTTCTGTTATCCTACTGTTATTACGTTGCGGGGATGTCGAGACTAACCCTGGACCTAACACACGTTCTGAATCTCTGCTTGATATTGAATCGCTTCCTTCTGATCCTTCTGAACAAATGAACGTTTTATTCAAACTGCTTAAGGATCTGCACACTCGATCGCTTCAAACTTCCAAAACACAATCCGAACTAGCTGCTGACGTAAAGTCAATCAAAAATGGCCAGAAAAGCATTGAAACAAAAATTACTGGTCTCCAAAACCGCTTAGATTTACTTGAAGAAAAATTTAAAAACGTCGACCAAGTGGCCAAAGAAATCTCGGAAGTGAATGCCAAGGTAAACAGTACGACCTGTCGCTTGGAAGCGCTTGACTTGCGCCTCGTTGACATTGAAGACAGATCGCGCCGTGATAACCTAATATTTCGTGATATCCCTGACACAAAAGAATCATGGCAAGAAACCGAGACCAAGTTAATATCAACGATTACATCATTCTTCGATACATTTCCAGATGACACCCTCCATCGCGCACATCGCCTTGGCCCTTTCGATCCTAACAAGTGTCGCCCCATAGTTGCAAAGCTTTCACATTCAAAAATCCGGGAGAAAGTGTTCGCGCTGCGCGATCAATTCAAACAAAATAACCTTACTGTTAGCGAAGACTTCTCGGTTCCCACCCGCGTTGCTCGCAAAAAACTAATAGAGTTCGGTACCAGTCACCCCGGTTCCCCCAACTTTAAACTCCGCTACAATAAATTGTTTCTGAACAATAAGTGTTATATTTACGACGCGTCTACCGATAGCGTCCGTGAAAGAGCGCAGAGTGCATCTGGCACATTACAGAATCATTCGGTTCCACTACGTGCGTCACAATAGGGAAGCGTAAGGGGTAGTGGCCTAACATCACAAAAAGCTTTACCTTACCTGCCTATTCTGTTTACAAATATAAGAAGCCTTGGGAATAAATTTCATTCTTTATCTTCGGCAATCGACACGTGCGATGCAAAAATTATCGCCTTAACAGAAACTTGGCTTCCTGCACATGTGCGCGATTATGATACTTTCTGTGGCGCCGGCAATTTCGCTGTCTACCGCTGTGACCGATCTGCACGTCGAGGAGGAGGCGTCCTCCTCGCTGTTTCTAAAGATATTCCATCATTTCATATAGATATTAACACTGAACTTGAAACCACGTGGGCTTGCCTAACTCTCGGTCACACAAAGATAATCCTCGGCGTTTGCTACCGCTCACCCTCGTCATCTGCTACTTTCACTGAACAGCTACACGATGCTATTAATCTAATTTTTTCCCGTTTTCCTACAGCACCGTTATTCTTACTCGGCGATTTTAATTTTCCAAATTTAATATGGAATACGCATCCACCCACCATAAAGCCTTTTTCCGTTCAGGCTAAAGATTTCTGTACACTGTGTTCCCTATTTTCATTTTCCCAACTTGTGACTCAGCCTACCAGATCATCAATCAGAACCGCTAACACGCTTGATTTAATTCTAACTAATCGACCAGAACTTGCTTCCTCCATAACACACCTACCTGGTATTAGCGACCATACCTTACTGACATTCGGTTTAAAAGTCTTCCATCCCAAAAAGATAAAAGTTAAGAAAGTAATACGCGATTACAAGAAAGCCAACTTTGAAGCCATTAACAATGAATTATCGTCATTTATTCAAACATTTTTTGTTGATTTTGAGAACCGTACGGTCCAGTCAAATTGGGATATATTTGTAGACCAAGTACGCCTATTAACTGAAAAGTTTATTCCTAATCGCATCATCACTTCTAATCCTCAATCCCCTTGGTACAACTCTTATATAAAGCGCCTATCTAACAGAAAAAAACGTCTTTATCGCTTAGCTAAATCATCTGCAAGTAAAACAACTTGGAAAACCTATAACGTTGCCAATTTGCCAATAATCTGTACTTAACTGCACTAAAAAATGCTAAAGACAATTACTTATCCCATACATTACCTGACATGCTTACGACAGATATCCGAAAGTTTTGGCGCGTCATTAACCCGTCTTCTGATAGCTCGATCACCTTGAAAGATGAGTCTGGTGAAGTTATTTCAAGTGAAGCTTGCGCAAACATTCTCTGTGAATCATTTGCAAATAATTTTTCCACTTCATCGAACATTGATCTACCACACGCAGAACACTACAACTATCTCATTATGCAACCCATAGCTCTTGACTTTGCAGGTATTGCTAGGCTGATTCATGATTTGCCTTTAAACTCAGCTCCCGGTTATGATACCATTAATAGCAAATTTTTGAAAAACACTACCACATACTCTTCTGTAATACTCGCTAATATTTTCCAGCAATCAATAAACACTTGTACTCTGCCATCTCAATGGAAAATAGGGAAGGTGGTTCCATTGCATAAGTCTGGTAACAAAAGCTCACCCCTGAATTACCGCCCGATTTCGCTTACCAGCACCTGTTGCAAACTTCTTGAACATGTTATATTTACTAATCTCGTTGACTTTCTTGACTCGAACACATTTTTCACCTCTGCTCAACATGGTTTTCGATAAACATTCTCCTGTGAAACCCAACTAATATCATTCACTCATAGATTACACTGTATTTTAGACCGCGCCTCCTGTGCCGACTGTGTATTTTTAGACTTCAGCAAAGCATTCGACAAGGTTTGCCACAAACTGCTCCTATTCAAGCTAAGTCTTTTAAACCTTGACAGTAACCTGCTGAAATGGATTGAGTGTTTTCTTACTAACCGTCATCAATTTGTTACTGCGAATAATTACGATTCATCATTGACTGAGGTTCGTTCTGGTGTACCTCAGGGATCAGTACTAGGGCCCCTACTGTTCCTGATTTATATTAATGACCTACCTTCTTCATTGAAATCTCACATTCACTTGTTTGCTGACGATTGCGTGATATATCGTGAAATAATTACTAACGACGACACTAATGCTCTTCAGTTTGACTTGGACTACGTGATTGAGTGGTGTAACACTTGGCTTATGGAACTTAATATTAATAAATGTAAAGTTATGCGCGTGCAGAGGAACACCTCAAGTACTCTTCCTACTTACTATCTAAATAAAATTCCTTTAGAACCCGTTAACTCATACAAATACTTAGGAGTTCATATAACATCAAAGCTAACCTGGAACATTCACACTGAGTACATAATAAGTAAAGCTAATAGCATGCTCGGTTACCTACGCCACAAGTTTTCCAAAGCACCATCATCCTTAAAATTACTACTTTACCAGTCATTAGTGCGCCCTAAATTAGAATACGCTGCAGCTGTGTGGGACCCATACCATGAAAACCTTATTTCCTCACTCGAGCTTGTCCAAAATAACTCAGTCCGATTCATATTTTCAAATTATAACCGTACCGCTAGCATAACATCAATGAAGGACAATCTATCTCTTCCATCACTTGCATCTCGCAGAACAATAGCACGTTTGACACTGTTTCACAAATTTTATTACCATTCCTCCCTTCACAGTAACTTCATTTCTCAGCCTCATTACCTATCGAGCCGCATCGATCATCGCCATAAGGTCGGACTTCAAACAGGCAACACTAACACTTTCAGTCAATCTTTCTTTCCCAGATCATCACGACAGTGGAACCACCTTCCCTGTGAAATTGTATCTATTGTCGACAACAAACTGTTTCGTAAGGCTTTAGCTAACATTGTATAATTAGGAATTATTAACATGTTATTTCATTTACTAGCCGTACTTACAGGCGACTAAGGACGACACTGGTTAACATTGTACTAACAGGAATTACCAAGTTGCTACTTTGTTTACATTGTCTGTCGTACTTACAAATATTGTGCAAGATATTACATAGTATTGTATAATTAGTAATTACTAACACACTGCATTGTTTATTTTCCGTACTTTATTGTTATACTTCCCGTTTTCCCACTCCCCTCTGTAATGCCTTCGGGCCTTGAGGGTACCATAAATAAATAAATAAATAAAATAAATAAATATTATGATGGCATTGGCAACACATTATGATGGCATTGGCAACACATTATGATGGCATTGGCGACACATTATGTAATCGCGATTGAATGATGCTGCAGCGTGTCTGCCTGACGAAAGCACATCGATGGAACGACAAAGGCGGTATAACTACGACTGTATGACGACAACTGTGTGACGGCGACAGTATAACAATGACTGTATGACAACGACTATATGACGAAGATGCCGATATGACGACGGTAGAGTGATGAAGGCGGTGTCACGACAAGGCCTATACTCAGCGGCATGCCAGCATGCCTAGTGGCACACGTCGAGTGTCACATACCCGGTAGGAACTGTAGATTGTACCATATCTAGTATATAGTATATGTGTCTTCGAGGCCTAAGCGCTCTAGAAAAAGAGTGGCTGGACACGTGCTCGCTCTGTGCTTTCGGCTGTGTTACATTGTACCCATTCTTGCTACTTCGTTTTTGGGGTTATAGTTCGCATTTCCCTTCTTCCATAGGGTGGCAAGCTTTGAGATTACTCGTTTTTTTTCGCTTTTTTTTTACCGCCAGCCCCGATCCACGTCCACGTTTTATTGCCGCGCTGTTGGGGTCAGCCTCCCACCGCAGCGGGACGTGAACGCGATTTCACGTTTCTCGGAGAAATTGTCGCGACAAAAAAGAAAGGAACGGCAACTAAGAAAAAGCAAAAAGAAAGACAGGCAGCAACTAAAGCTTTTGCTGCAAGCTTGCTTTGAAAAAACGGGAAATAAGCCTAAATGATGCGAGCATGAGATTGGGTGGAACGGGGTTGATGGCATTTTTCGCGGCCAGTTGAATTTTACGACGCGCTGGTGCGGCGCCGCGGCCACCGTATTTTCTGTCTCGGAAGCACGCGCAGGCTGAGGTGTTATGCGGTCACCCTCGCCCGGGCACTTCTTTCTTTCTTGCGTTGTTGACTGTCGGGCGCAAAAACACGTCTTGTGTAGCAAACGGCGCGTGCTGTCCTGAGCGGGGCTGTAAGAAGATCGCTTCGGGGCCTCCGACAAAGCCTTGATAAGCAAAACAACGGTCCAGAAGGTCGGGAAATTTCGTGTAGGAGACGGTTCGAAGGAAGACTAACGTCCTTCCTCCCAAGAAACGTCGCCGGAGGGAGAGCGGTGAAACCGTCAAGTACTATGATAAATCTTACCGCTGACCCGGGCGTCCGCGTGTGTTTGACGCCGCGGTAGGCTACGCATGTGTTGCGTTCGTGATTCGTTGCCCTTGGCTATCGCGGAAGATGTGTCGGCGTCGAGTCCTGCAGGCCGTCTGTTGTGTCACTGCGCGTGCGCCGTACAGGGACTGTTCGGGCTTCGTTCTAGCTTTTAGCATACTGTTCGCCGCGATGTTTGTAGTTTACGCTTTATTTTAAAGCACGTTGTGTACGTGTGCTAGCAATAGGGCATAGAATGTTCTTGTTGCTCGCTTCTGGAGGCACTGATTACTTGGGGCTTCGTGAAAACCTTCTGCTCGCATAAAGGGACGCTAAAGCGAAACAATAAATCAATTTATATTATTAAAGCATTGTTTGAGGACTCTGCAAGCAGTCATATCAAAATAAATAATTTGATTATTAGATGAGAAAACGAAGGTCGAAGTATCAATATTTGAATTTCGCGCCGAAACCCCGGCGCGTGTTCGTCAGTGTGACGTCAGGGACTCCAAAGTATGTTTTCGCATTTGGCCCGCGTTGGCTGACGAAAGGTCCCCGAAACTTGCTGTGTTTAATATTTCGTTCCTTTAGAAAACAATGTAGTCTATCTGTACCGCTGTATAAGTAAGTAGGCCCTAGAAGGCGCCATCGAAATCCATGACGTCACAGCGACCAGCTGTGGGAACTTCAATGAGGCGTCGCCACCCGTCTTTCATTCTTGCGCTTTTTCTGGTTTTCCAAGCGTCCTATCATGGTAAGAGTGGTGTTCTTGGTGTCGTAGAAAGGTAACTTACTGATGCAGAAGAAATAACTTTTCTCTTTAGTGTCCGTTTAAGTACTTTCTTTATCATGTAATAGTCACGTAATCCCGAAGTGTCGATCAAGCACCGAGACCCGTCTGCGCTTGTGAGTGAGTGAGTGAGTGAGTGAGTGAGTGAGTGAGTGAGTGAGTGAGTGAGTGAGTGAGTGAGTGAGTGAGTGAGTGAGTGAGTGAGTGAGTGAGTGAGTGAGTGAGTGAGTGAGTGAGTGAGTGAGTGAGTGAGTGAGTGAGTGAGTGAGTGAGTGAGTGAACGAACAGGCTGGTAAGTGAGAAAGTAAATAGGGTGGATGAGCGAGTGAATGTCTGTCAGGGGATATGTGCGCGTTTAGGCGCTTGGACGACTGAACGGGGAATTGCAGAGTTGACCGTTGGGAGGACCTTGATCTGCTCATGCTCACTGCATGCTCTTCACGACCTTACGATTCACCGAGTATGTCAACTTATGATGCATCATCTCTAGTGCTCGTGCAATGTCTCCAGCGCAACAGTGATCACGGACCCATCCCGTCACAACAACACAAAAACTACAATTTGACACTCCAGGCGCGTGACCAAATATCGCGCTTATTTTGTAACTTTTGTTGTCTCTTTCGCATTGCAAGCGTTGCGAGGATGCATATCACGCCCTGTTGTCATGATCGGGCCGCCCACGTCTTTGATTCCACTGCCTCCCGTATCAACTCGCTGGGAGCACTGCACCAACGTTGGTTATATTTAACGCCGATCACGTTCTGATTAGAACAAATGCGCCGAAGCCCCAATAAATTAAGCGCCAGCAAATGAAGCGCCAACTTCTAATTTACACTCTCCTTAAGTGCACACGTGTTGGGTGAGCACAATCAGGGAATGCGTTTCAGCGCGTTCGTCTGTACATATAAACTACGCACTTGTCCAGATGAGCAAATGAATTGTCGCGTCCCAGTGGCCTCAAGCGATAGAGAGCTTAGGAAGCGCCCAACTTTATCTCGCGCAATCCCCACTAAATCTCAGGGGGAGCCAACGTACTTCCGGGTTTCCTTCCGACATGTGGCAAGATTAAGGATTAGATGAGGAAATCCATTCTTATTTACCGAAGGAGTTTATCGATACGTTTGGGGAGAAAGCTTGCGTATGTTTGTTGCCTGCTTCTGTGGCGGAGAAAAAAAAGAGATAAAGAATTTGTGAGGAGAGAAATTAGAGAATTGGATGCAGAACAATGGTGAAGCGATCGAGTTGGAAGAGGCTAATGGTTTAATAAGCATGAAAATGGACTAGCATACGAATATCAATTCAAGAAGCTTGAAACATCGTTCGCGTAACGTTGTATATATTATATTTGTTTTTTTTTAACAGTTGCATTCGTGTTAGAACTTTAGTTTCTTTTTCTGAATGAACTTAAAGCTCAAAGACACCGCTGCTTGCGATATGAATTTAACGCACCCTGTTCTATATATAACTGCACATATCGTAGCTGCAGGACAGCGCATGTTCGGAGAAAAAAAATAATAAAGTACGAGAAGAGCACGCAGGATGGAACAAGTACTGACTCGTAAATAAATGCAAGTGTAGCGAAACGGTTCGAATAGTGACAAGGTCACTGACACTTGTCAACGAAGCTCCACGCATGTGGAGTACCAAGAGCTAAAGCTTTAAGCCCCGCAAACTGAACTATTAAAATCAAAACAACATCAGGCCTTGAAGCTGCACTAACCAGCAACGAGTGAGAGAGAGAGAGAGAGCAAGGACAGGAAAGGCAGGAAGGTCAACCAGACGAGCACCCGGTTTGCTACCCTACACTAGGGTGGGGGAATAGAAAGAGGGTAAAAAGAGAGAGTAAGCACTGAGTGCGCGTGGGAGGGACACTATACGCAGGGACACTACAGCCGGTCTCTGCAATTACAAGCATTACACGACATGTTGAAACAATATTCCGTCCTGTCGTCTTCTCTGTCTCTGTCCCTGCTATTTTGCGCTAGTCTTTTGAATAATGATGACACACCAACTAGCCCAGCATTTCTGCCTTGATCGCTTTAATATTTTAAAACCTTTTCTTTTTTTACGCGATGTGATTAAACTCAAGTGCTTAGAATTTCTCGTGCTTACCCATAAAATAAGTTTGTCGGATCTGACGTGCGAAAACCACGGTATCATTATGCTGTACGCCGTGTTAGGGTCAGGGTTTATTTTAACCACCTGGGCTTCCTTAACGGGCATGCATTGCATGGTACATGAGTGTTCCTTTTTTTTCTCGCTTTCCAGCCCTTCCTTAAGGTAGCTAGTGCGGCGGCGGTCGAACCTTCGACCTCCCGGGCAGCACGCAGCCTTACTTTGAGCACGCTGGTAAAAGCTACGCGCATGCGCCGTATCGCATCGCCAACATCTGTAGCGTTTTTCGAATGCGCTCTGTGAACTTTGCATTGACAACCTGGTCACGAAGTTAGCGATTTACACTTAATTATTTGGTGCTAATTACTCAATAAATGAGAGCACCGAAACATTGGTGGCTTCTGCAAGGAGGTCCCTAACAGCGCACAAGTTGGTGTCGCCGGCCCAGGAGGCCTCGCTTTCTTCCTTCCTGTTTCAGGCTGGCTTCGTGTTGGCCGGGACACCCGGTACCACGGTAAACACGCAGTTTCTCTTTCTTGTTTTTATGTCGGCGTCCGCACCATGCTCTTCCAGGGCCGCATTGTTTCTCTCGCAATTCGGTACCGCACGTTCCCTTCGTGGCAGCGCGTTCATTTCCTCCCTTCAGTGCAGCCACTAATCACCGCACCCCCCCCCCCCTCCCCCCACCGCCACTTCAAACGAGCGGCGACTCATTAGGGCGGCCACAATCGGCGCGATGGGCCGTTACAGTGTGACGGTTGCAAGCGCACCGGCGCGAATGGATGCGTGCTTCCGTTAAGCCGAGCCCAAGCCCCCAAGCTTTCGGGGGGGGTGAGGGGAGGTCGCGCAAATTCGCAGCGCTGCGAGCGCTGACACATCACGTCGTCGCTGCCCGAAAAGAAAACGAATGCCACTCGTTTCGCTTCAGTTCGGGCGTGCGGTCACTCAATTATTAGTGTTTATTGGTGATGTCCGCCACACGACGAAGGCATTATGCTCTACCAGCCATTTCCAATTGTCCCTGCCTCGATCCAGCTGATTGCGTCATGCGCCTGCAACTTCTCTAACTTCATCTTTCCCTCCCCATCTTCCCCCTCCCCCCAGTGCAGGGCAGCCAACCGGGCTCAGCCCTGATTGACCTCCCTGCCTTTAATTTATCCTCTCTCTCTCTCGCATTCACATGATTCCAAATGTAATAGCGCAGCTTTGGACGAGGATGATTTTAAGAACACGTAACGTCAGGCACTTGACCTTGTGTGCTCTACAGTTTGTCGTAGTCCAAAGTCAAGCGATGTCACGTTTCGAATCGTGCACAAGCAACTAACCAAGCCACTGACCTCACTCACACCACTTAGTTCTCTCCCGCTTTCGACTGCGGCTCCCTCCCCCTGGCAGCCATCCAGTAGCTCTAATAGACCATCAGTTATGGGCACTACGAAATGCATAGTTTGCCTCGCAACATATTTTTTTCCTGTTAATCTCAACTACAACATCGCCAACCCAGTTCCCTCACTAATCATCCACACTGCTGTCGTCCTGTCTCATAACGTTACACGGTTCGTTCTTCGCCGACAGGCCCGATCCACAAGCGTGGTAGACGACACCACTGGATAAAACGCAATGCGGATATAGCGTTGCACGGCTGAGCACGATGTCGCGGGTTCGACCTCTCACCGCGGGGACCGTGTTCCGATGGGGACAGAGTGAAAAGACGCTCGTGTACCGTGATTTGGGTGCATGATGAAATAACCACAAGTAGTCGAAATTTTTCCCTAGTCTCCCAATACGGCGTGCACGATAATCCGATTGTGCACGTTTTAGAACGTAAAACTCCGGAATGTAAGAAAACGTGCTGGGGATACGCGACACACACATACGAAAATGTCGCAGTTTCGCCTGAAAGGCGAAGCATAGACATCAATAGCAAAGCATTAAGCTTCGTACTTTCTCGAATCATTGTTCGTAATTTTATCGGCCGTGTAAATTACAGCAAACATTCGCTCTAATTAAGTTAACAAAGCGCGGTGTCACGCGCTTGCTTGCACACGTGACCAGATCTCACGCGATAGCCGCGAACACCCACTGTCGCAACCCTGGCGTCATGTAGAGCGCAGAGGGGAACGAACACTTCGTGCTGCCTCGCTCTTCGACGCGTATCCGAGACTTGAGATTACCCGCCCTCCAAGACAAGGAGCGCGGGAAAACAGCACACGAGGAAAGACATGCCATCTCGGTGCCGCCGAGCTTTGCTCCCGCCCCAGGTTACCTCCGAGGTAGAGCGCGCGAGCCGCCTGTGCGATCGGAGCCCAGCCATGTGCAGCCGCGGCCGGGCTTGAAGAGAAGACGCACGCTCACCTGCCCCCCCCCCCCCCCCCGGCCTAGTTAAAGCCCCTTCGTAAAGGAGCGCAACTTCGTAAAGTAGCGACACTCTCCTCCTCTGCCTTCCCTCCTCGTTTCTCCTCTCTTTCACGCTCCCTCCTCGACCGTAGCGCCGCCTACACTGCTCTAGCGTAGCAACGGCGCCAACATGCGCTCCTCGCCACTCCGTAGGCGCTTCTCGAGGAAAAATGGCGCTGATGCACGGCGCGAGGGCCCACGTGATGCTATTAGGCCAATAGCGACGCGGCCCCGGCCATATCGCGCGAGGAGGAGGCGGCATTCTTCAAAGCGTGGCACTACTTTGCGAAGTTTAAGGGGCTTTAGGCCTAGCGCGCTTGCTCACGTTACCGCGCGCTCGCCACTCCCTACCCCACTCTTGCACGCACTACAGTGGGTGAGAGTGAAGGCGGCGCACATCAAGCCGCCATCTTTCCCGGCCCACCCTCGCACATACAGCATGCGGGACGCGATATGGGATCTTATCGCGCCTGGACTTTATGCGGAACCTCACGGCGATGCCAACGCCGATGGCGGTAGTTAGCCTGGAGTGTCACTATAGTTAATATTGCAGTAAAATAAAAATGAGACAGAGAGAGAGTAATCCGGAAGCATGTCCATATCTTACAAAAATACTGACGAGGATAAGTGAGAGCCTTTTCAGCGTAAAAGTTGAGCGCCCTCCAGGGCACGATCACCGGGCTCTGGGCGGTATCCGAGCGCCCTCTAGGAGCAGGCGTAATAAAAAAAAAGTGGGCAACATCGTGGCGGTATTTTACACTGCCGGGCCACTTGACTTTATTCAAACTTATCGGTTACTCTTCGAGTGCGTTACAAGTTTTAGCGAGCAGTTTATTGACACTTTTGTACGCAAAGAAATGCGTATACGTTCGAATGTGAGTGACAGCACTTACTATAAGCGGCGCGCCTCTAGAGAGGGTCGCCACACACGTGCATATACATAAATTCCGTACATATCTACTTACGTACAATAATCTAGATACAGAGAGAAGTAGACACATCTCCAATGACAACTTGTTGCGGATAATATTGTCAAGAACGCCACAACACCCATCGTCGTGACGCGTGTATGCTGAGCAATACTCATGGTACAGACGTCACATTCAAAACGGTGCTAAACGCTGCAAAGTTATTCGCACCGTACCGCGAAGTCTTAATATTATGCGCAGATTCCCCAAGCGCACGACTTCAGGCCCGTCACCTTGACCTTTCAGCATGCGGAACGAACTCGTCGTCGGCAACTGCGCACAGAAATGATAAAAGGACGCCGTCTTTTTTTTTTTCCTTTGGGTCATAACACGCCCACATTTTTATCCCCGTTGGGATATCACGGTACAGTGCAGCCCGCACGAACCGCGCGTAACGAAGTGCGTCACGGGAAAGGACAGACGGCCGCATTCAACACAAATAACGCAAACGGAAAGAGCAGTGCACTTACCGTTTCTGCTGCAGGACGCGGGAACTAAACGTGAGAGAGCGAGACGGATTATAAACACTCGCCGGCCCTGAGCCCTTACGTATGCGCATTATCAAACGCACAAACAACCCTTAGCGCCGTGCACGGACGAGCAAAAGAGGCAGACGGCGCGCGGTGCCGTCTGTCTCTTGCACGTATGTGTACACGTCGGGACTTGGGTGCGCGTTCGAGAATAATCCACTAACTTGTGCAACAATTCGCTTCACCGAACGCAAGACCGGCGCACGCACAAACTCATTCGCACACGTTCACACACACACAGCACACACTCACGAACGCACTCTCACATGCACGCAAACACAGGTGGAGAGACAGCAGACGAATACTTTCACGGAGTGCCAGGCAACGCAGGTCTGCTGCAGCAAATGAGAACGGCACACACGAGTTGCAGACGACGGCGACATTGCTCTCTCTCCCACTCCTGCCCACCCTGTCCTTCTTTCTTGCGCGCAAACAATGCGAAAGAGGAAGGGACATGCAAAACAGTTTCTTTTTTTTTTGTTTCTTTCTAGTTCCGTTTGCCTCACAGCGCCTGCTTTTTTTCAGCGGCGCGTGTTCTGAGTTGGCTTTTCCGAGTGGATCACGCTCACAATCTCTGTTTCCTTCACCAACTAGCGCTCGCTGTAATGCACGCGTGTATTGCGGCGAAGCTCGCTTTTCTGCGACGAGAGTGCCGCGAGTGCAGAGGAACTCGGCGCGTATGGTCGGAGAGCTGGCCCTGCCGGCTGTCTGTGCTCCCGCCATAGATATACACAAAACCGTTAGAGAAAGTGGTCCACTGAAGTGACAGCGCCACTACGCGGTGACGGCCGCCGCTGCATAATTCAGGCTCGGACCTCTTGAATTATTAGCGGAGGTTCGCGGCGGAAAAGAGCTGCCGGCCGTTCCTCTACCTCGCCCCCCCCCCCTTCCCTTTCTTGTTTTGTGCTTCGCAACCCGCTGCCCCAGCGTGCAGCTGCCCCAGTCACGTGCTTTCTCTCCTTCTCTCCCGCTTCCTGTACCCACTTACTCTTCGTCCGTCCGGCATTCCACAGACCACCCTCTTCAGCCCCACGTCCGCGCGAGCTCATTCCAGAAGCGTCGTGCTGTGATGAGAGCTCACGTACGCACGCACAACGTCCCCGCTGCATACGCAATGCGCCTTCCCTGTGCGGTTCTCTCGAAAGCATCAAGCTTCCTTACTGCGTTCTTTTTATCTCCCTGCTTTTACTTTTTGTCCCCCCTTTGAGTCCCTCTTCGCTCGAGCTGTCTTTCCCATTTTCCTGTCCCTATCTCGCTGTTGTCTCCAATGTCCTCCACTGTGACTTGTTTTGTGCCGCCGCTCCCTTTCCCGCCTGATTACGCCTTCAACACGAAGCTCTCAAATGCTTGATATGATCTCTCTCTCCCTCTCTCTCTCTCTCTGTCTCTCTCTCTTTCTCAGTCATTGTTACTTTGCTTTTCTTTCGAAACTTGCCTTTGCTTCGAGCGTCTGCTGCGTTGACTTCCTTTTTTTGGTTGTTGTTGTTGTTGTTGTTTTATTGCCCGCTCGATCTTCCGCTGTCTCGTTATTCGTTCAACGCTGCTACAAAAGTTCCGGCCTGCATATAAGTCTCCGGTGGCCGGAGCTTCGTGAATGTTTCACCAGGTGCAAAGATCGCCTTTGTGAGCTCCCATCTCCAGTGCCGTATGTCACCCTAGACGCGGGCTTAACGTGATGCAGATCTCGTAAATATGGTGCAGTGGGACATAAGTGCGTGCGTGTGTTTGTCTGCCCGTCTGTTTGTGCGTTTGTTTGTGTCTGCACGTGTTTTCGTGTGTATTTGTGCGTGTTTGCATCTGCGTGTTTGGTTCGGTGTGTGTTTGCGTGTTCATTTGTATGAAGCTGACTGACTCTCCTCTCTTATCGGTGCACTTGCAAATTTCGGTACGTCATGGTTTGTATTAGTGGCGTTAGACTGCGTTAGACTGCATTAGAGTACATTAGATTGCAGATCAAGACAGTTTTGCGTGCGGCTCCCGAGTACCCCTAGGGAGGAACGCGGGGCCTTTATCCGGAAATTGGTGCTGCCAGAAAAGTCTCGTTTCAACACATCTTCCAGCGAGTTCGTATTATGCAAGTCTAACAGCACTGACATCGCTACCGACTGTGCACACTCAAGTTAAAAAAAAACTAAGTCGGCACCAGATCACGAGCTAAGCTGCTGCCATAACTAACTTTAACTAGCCGTTCCCTGCTTCTCTATGATATTGTCTTGTTCTTTGAACGCGACACAGGTTGCTAGCGGCAACACTTGCTTAACGCAGCGAGATGCCTAACCACAGTTGGATACATTAAGAACACTATGCAGTAGTGTAAGTATACAAGGCTTTTAGTTCTGCGTGAGCGTTAAAACTTCACCTTTTCTCCGTGGGACTTCGAAACATAAATAATACGTTAAGCCCAAGAAACTATTCCTTTTAGCAGTGAAACGTATCAAAATCAAGCTAATGCCTTTAAAAGGATGCAAAGATATTAACGTTCACATTGGAATAATTACTTCACCTCATCACACCAACGCCGTCTTGCGTTTTAGTCGCGTCACCCAAGTGACGTGCAGGTCGATACTGCTGTCTGGGCGCGTGTACTTCCCTGGAGTACGCTGATCAAATCTGGCTTCTTCGCCCAAAGAGATTTATCCAAGAAGAAGCCTGCTTCAGCACCTATTTGTTCACACATAGACGACCATGCGCAATTTCCTAAAATACGCTTATCAAAGTTGGCTTCTCTGCACGAAGAAACTTACACAGGAGAAGCCAGCTTCAAGAACACGCCTCTTTGTTAAACACACACACAAACAAGGACGCACACGCACGTACCAGAACGCAGCAAATTCGCAAAACACACGGACCAAATGGTCGGTTCAAAGCCAGTCTCTACGAAGGAGGCGTTCCTCTTAACGAGCAAGCAAAATAGAACGACCCGCGCGGAGCGAACTTCCGGTTCGCAAGACGGGTCCGGAAATGAACTGTGCCTCGGTCCAGCGAGGTGGCCTGCTCGCGTCGACCGCTCCCCTACTGCGTACAATGAATGCGCTACGGTGGTGTCCGCGCGCGTCAACACCCTCCCACCCCCCGCCCCATACCCACTCACAATCACCCACACACATGCGCACCGAGCGAATGCCTCCTCCCCATCAGCTGCAGACGCCCGCTCTTGACCGCGACCGGACTATAGACTTCTCGCCGGGAGCTCGGCCATCAACTAAGCCTCGCGGAGCGGGCAGTCATCAGTCTTGGCTCTTCAAAGGGGAAGTGGACTCCATCGGTCACCATTTTTCTCGCTAACCGTACACCGGGAAAGCGAGCAAAAGGCCGCTGCCGCACAGTGGATGTTCGCGCGAGTCTCAGCCGGGGACTTCCTTGAGCCAGTGAGGACACAAGGCCAGCGATCACGTGAGGCCTTCCTTCTCTTCTCCGCTGTCAATGCGTAGGAGTTCACCGCGAATGGGGTCAGCGTTGTATTGAAGCAAGTTTGATCTTCGTGGCGCATAGCGTAAAAGAAAAAAAAAGAGCGAGGAAGAGAAAGGAGCAAAACGCAGAGAGGTTGGCCTGAGGTGCGTTTTTCTGGCCACCTACTCTGTGCTGGAGAAAGAGGAACAAGAGGGGGGGGGGGGGTTACGATAACAGCAAAAGAAAGAAGCACCTTACGCCGCAATTATTCATATCACGCACACCGTAACTTTGAGTACACTGTTTGCGTTGAGCATACGTAATGACCACTACACTATCCTGAAACTGTCTATTCATGGCAGACAGTGCTAACGGAATAGAGGAGCGACGAAAACAGCGTAGTAGTCGTCGTTAGCACAGCGTTACGCAAGGATCAGAAACACGCTGACGTGCAGAGTATGCAGGAGCAAGGGAACGCTGCTTCTTTACGTACGTAAGGCCTTTACTTCTACGCGACGACAGTATCGAGGAGAAAGAAATAATGCGGCGCCCGCAACACGTGAAACCTTACGGAATGACCGCGAAATATGTGACGGGGAGGAACCGCAAGTGAAGCGCATTGCGCAACCATCGGAGAAACTCGTGACTCATTCGTCAATGTTTCTTTAGCCGGAAATTTGGAATTACGCGGTCGTTTCCTGACAGACGACTTCGGATAGCAGACGGCATGCGTGACAGATGTTGCGCGAAATGTCTGCCGCCAGACGCTTGCCAAAAAAAATTGTAAAACGTTGCGGCATTGACGTCGGGACCGTGTTAGCCACGTCTAAGCTAGCGCCAGCAACCTTCGCTCGCGCCCGCTTTCTTCGAAGACGGTAAAGCGGCACACCGGTGAACGCACTCGGCAAGAAAAATTGACGCGAGCTATGCGCTCTGTTTTGTACTTTAAGACCGATCGAAGAGAACGTCCCGCGGCCGTAATAAACGACGGACAATCAGCGGAGGACGTTATTGCCGCAACGCGGTTCGGCAGGCTGACGGAGTGGCTCCGCGAAATGGCAGAATCGCTTCCATCAGTCACTCTATTCAGGAGAAGCGATCGACGGATGCGGCAACATTGATGTTCTCGAAGGCGACGTGTAGCATTCCGCTGGACGCCCCAGTGAACATAGGGCTTTTCCGACGTCGACGTGGAGGTGACCGCTCTGTGGGTACTGCTATTTTTCAGCAGAGGTCAACAAAGCAGCAACTGAGAAAGAGAAAGAGAGAGAGGTGAACGAAAAAAAGAAAGGCATTGAGGTTAGCCCAAACAGAATATCTGGTTTGCTACCCTACGCCGATGTACGAGGGAGGTAGGCAGATAAGAAGACACACACGCGATCACAGCCGGTCACGCCTACTCCTTGAACAACGGCGCTAATTTTCTAAATAAAGGATGACAAACGCACGCAAAAAACGAGCAACTGATACATCAAAGGCGGTAAAGGTGTGTAATGGAGTTCTCACAGTGACTGGGAGTATTAGGTATGTGGTTTTATAAAACAAGGAAAGATTTCAAACGCGTCGCTGAATTCTGAGCTATTCCTCACACTGTACCCGTGTCTTCTCAAGCGCGTTCACATTAACACGACGGCAGCGTATCGCATTTCTTGCTGAATCCCGCTAACACTTATGCGACAGCATTTACATGTTGCGCATCTACCTTTGTCCGCTTTTAAACAGGAAGAATTATGAGCACGGGAAATGAATGTTTAAAAGTAAATACGGCGAGGTTGCAAGTGGCACGCGATATTTCACAAAAGCAATATCGAAGGCATTACAAAACGGAATAGTGTAATCGCGTCTTGTTTTATTTTGTGTTTGTTTCTTTAATTGTACGCGCGCGTGGCTATCCACACAGAATGACGATTCTGGGAACGATGAAGCCCGTGAACTTTTCACTGGCTGTTTCAGTAACCAAACACTCTAAATATCAGTGGGCATATGACGGCTCTTCTTGAGGATGAAAAGACATTCTCCTCACAGGCTTTACCGACACGTGGAGTTTACTGCACGAAAAAGTCGCAGGCATCGATCGCTCGTACGTTTGTTAAATATTTGGCTGTCGCGTTTATTGACATTCCTAAGTGATATGCAGCCATACCCGTGAGTTGGAACGCGTAACTAACTCCTCCGTTCATTTCTCCATCGACAACTTAACGGCTCGATTGCTCCGCACATGATCAAACAGGTGCCGGCGAATATATCTCCCGACCAGCATCTCAAATCTAAGTTCAACCTACTATACATACTGTACATATACATGCACATACATAAAGTTATACATATACATAATCTCGCCCTCCAATCTGCCTTTGCGTACGTCGTTAATGCTCCGTTGGGTTAGTTACTTGGTTGACGTGCTTCCTTTAACTCTTGTCATAAGTACTCATATGTTTAAAAGCACGATATGTCCGTTTCGCCGCCAGTAAGTATCAGTAAACTATGAGTACCTTGGACATTATTACTTACAAGTACGTCAGGTTGGGCAAGTATAAGAAATTGCAATGGAAACTTAATTTGGTCCAGATGCTTCACGCTTGGTGAGCAGGCAGCGTGACTGGTACAGAGACAAGTTACACAAAAACACATTGCAAGCACTGATTTACAACCGAATTTCTAGCGCCCCAGTCTTGTCTTTTTATGCGCAGAAGTGTGCCAGATAACATACTACAGACTACAATAAACCTTCAGTAAGCATCATTGATTGATTGATTGATTGATTGATTGATTGATTGATTGATTGATTGATTGATTGATTGATTGATTGATTGATTGATTGATTGATTGATTGATTGATTGATTGATTGATTGATTGATTGATTGATTGATTGATGACTGGTCGGTTAGTCTTTGTCTATTAATTTATTGTCGCTGTCTGAGTCACTAAGTGATCAGCTCACATATGGACTGACTGACAGATCGATTGGTGGTTCAGTCACCGACGAGTCAGTCAGCCAACTTGGATGACTGACTCACTGATTAATTTATGGACTGAAACACTCAGTGAGCGATTGATTGCTGGAGGGATGGTGAATGGCTGGGGGGCGTACTCAATGGCCAAATCAAGGGCAGAGTAACCCCGTCCAATTTATTGCTCGAGTTTGCGTCGCAGAGCTTGTATCGACCGTAGGGGAATCATTAAATTGCACTTACATGTGAATTCAGGAGTGTTTTCTCTTCTTTATTTATTTATTTATTTATTTCTATTGAATTCCGGCATCAGCAGAAAGCGTTTATTCCTAGGGCTCTTGCCATCAGGAATCGAACCAAGGACCTCTCGCTCCCACAAGAGAGCACCGCATTCGCTGTGCAATCATGTCCGAGTGAAGGCTTTCACAGGGATAGCGTATACCGTGTTCCCTTTGAGATATGCATACAGAACTGCGCGCTCGAATCAATGCGCTCATCCGGGAGATGATGCGTAGTTGACGCTTACGTTCCTGGCATTGTTCGAATCGTCGTTCAGCGCTTCGGGAAGGAACTGCAGTGTAAAACGTCAATGGACGCCGCCGCCGAAACCGGGGCGGCGCAGCAGCGGCTGAAATTGCAATCGCGCACCGAAAAGATGGCAAAGCAGGAAGCGGAAGTTAAAACAGAACCTCGCGATCCCGAAACCCCGAAAAAAAACAAAAAATTTCAAACGGGAGAATGAAGGACTAACGTCGTCTCACCGGAAAACGACAGTGCATACCCGAGACCAAAATAAACGGTGGAAATATTCGTTTGCTTACGCGAAGAGGAATCTAAAAAAAAAAAACTGCGTGGGACGTTTTCCCTATTAAAACGTTTGCGAATATTTTCTTTTTCTCGACAACGGCGGTGATTGCTGCCGCGAAACTTGATATACGCCTACGCCACCTACCATTTCCCGCCGCCTTCTTTTACGAAAAAAAAAATAATAAATCACAAAATTTTGTACTCTTCGTTCGGGCGAGAAAATTCCTTTCACTACGTTTTCGTCGGCCATTCTTTTCTTTTCGCTGTGCGTATACTGATAGGTGTGTGTGAGTGAAAGTAAATAAAAGAATTGAACATTTAAAAATGAATAAGCACTCGAACGCAATTTCACGTTCGCAAACGCGCACCCTTTTTTATATTTTTTATATTTTTAATTTTTTAAATTTTTTTTTTGTCTGCTCCACTTCTCAGCCCCACCTGCTGTCGTCCTCGCCTGATTACGACCTACGCTTTGTTTGAGCCGAGAACACTGTCTACCCACACTTCGTCTCTGCACTATCGATGTATATGTGCTCTTCGTTTTTTTTAAAATCAACTTATTTAATAATATTATTTTAGGCATGTGTGCTGTGCATATCCGCATTGCCGTCGGTCCGGTTTCTTCGCTATCTTCTTCGATATATCGAAACGAGAAAAAGAAAAGCAGAGTAAAATCGTTATTCCTCGTCATATATACTTTTTCTTTCTCTTCTGATGGCACCGATGGTTGAAATCGCACTTTGCTCTTCCTTTTTTCTTTTGCCGCCGTTCAAAAATGACTGTAAATAACAAAAACAAAACGTGTGCGAAGCATGTGCCCTAACTCCCGGTTGGGCAAACACCGGCTCGCATGACGTAGACAGTGCGCATTTTCTCCATGCTTTCCCCCGGTGTAGGGTAGCCAACCGGACGTTATTCTGGTTAACCTCCCTGCCTTCCACTTATCTCTTTTCCTCCTCCTCCTACGCTTTCCCATCGGCAATTTACTGGATATCACATTATGATTTGTGAAAGTAACTGCGCACCATTGCTTTGTTTAATCTCGCTTGCCTTCTTTTTTTCCATTCTGGATCTCGTATTTTCTGAGAATTATTTTCCCTTTCCTGCGTGGGTTTATTTTTACGCGCTTGTCATTGCTTAACACGTGCCTCGAGATCCCAAACACCGCGATTGGCCAGTCTGCAAAAGGGGATGATAGAAAAGCAAAGTAGAAATGAAAATGCGTCTACATTGTTCTCTACGGTGTTTGACGGTTAGGTTAGAGCTGTCTGCTAAGTTGACGCCGGAGTGCTTTACAGCGAAGACGTCAGGGCTAGTTCCCCCAGGATCGTGTTCGTCTGTAGACACAAGATCCCGAAGACAGTGCAATGCCGGCCCGACCCCCGGCGGAGGTGAAGCAGGCGTTAAGCACTCCCCATACGTGCGCCGTACTGGTACTGGTACTGGTAAGACACAGCTGTTTATAACAGCTGTGTCTTACCAGTACTCACGTACGGTGCACAAACATGGAGGCTTACGAAAAGGGTTCTCCTTAAATTCAGGACGATGCAACGAGCTATGGAAAGAAGAATGATAGGTGTAACATTAAGGGATAAGAAAAGAGCAGATTGGGTGAGGGAATAAACGCGAGTTAATGATATCTTAGTTGAAATAAAGAAAAAGAAATGGGCATGGGCAGGACACGTAATGAGGAGGGAAGATAACCGATGGTCATTAAGAGTTACGGAATGGATTCCAAGGGAAGCGTAGCAGAGGGCGGCAGAAAGTTAGGTGGGCGGATGAGATTAAGAAGTTTGCAGGGACAACATGGCCACAATTAGTACGTGACCGAAGTAGTTGGAGAAGTATGGGAGAGGCCTTTGCCCTGCAGTGGGCTTAGCCAGGCTGATGATGATGATGATACGTGCGCCGATCCCGAAGATAATTCAATGCCGGGCCGACCCGCGGCAGAGGTGCAGTTCGCCATTAAGGGGCCCACATACACAGCTTCGCTCGTCACCGTTCTTCACAGAGTGGGAGGACACTGAGTTTATTATTTTCTTTTTTTTTTTAGATTGTGGTGGTGGTGATGGTGACAAGCCAATATTATGGGTATGCGCGGCGGCACATCTTGACACAGCGTCGGGTTGCTGTGCTGTGGGGGAAACGTGCTCGAAAGCAGAGAGAGAGAGAGGGAAAATGCAGCGAGGTTAACCAGAGGGAAAGATCCGGTTTGCTACCCTACGCTGGGGAAAGAGGGGAGGGGGAGGCGGATTGATAACAAAGTAGAGATAAAGAAAGGAGCATAGACACACAATCAGAATCGGTCACTGCCACCGCAGCTGTCGGACAAACTTATTATAAAATTATGGGGTTTTTACGGGCCAAAAACCACTTTATGATTGTGAGGCATGCCGTATAGTGTGGGACTCCGGAAATTTCGACCACCTGGTGTTCTCTAACGTGCAATTAAATCTAAGTACGCGGGTGTTTCCGCATTTCGCCTCCATCGCAATGTGCCCGCCGTGGCCGGGATTCGATCCCGCGACTTCGTCGGACAAACTTGGACAGCTTCGCTATGTGTGCCGCATTGTGTTTGCAGCTCTTCAATCAGTCTTTCTTTTATGCGAAGCATATTACTAGAGCTCAAACCAGCTCCTCAGGCGCGGCGGTGTCGCCTTCAATACCACGTGACACCGTGATGTTACGACAGAGGAGAAACGGGGCTCCAACTCGCGCCGTCACTCGCGGCATCGCCCCCCGCATCGGACGCGGTGAGCGTCGAACAACCCAGCGTTCGGCGCGACAACTAAATGTGCGCCTGAGGAAGCGCCGCACGCCTGAGCCGACGCCGACGACACCGGCTTTTCTGCGACACGAGCTCCTTAACGCTGTCGCGTTAAAATAAAGGCTAGTATGCTTCACATCCTGGGCTTAACCTTAGCTAAGCCACAGCCATTCTTTTTTTCAAGCCAGCTTGCGTGGGTCACTGAGCATGGGCCGCTCTTCAACGTAACTTGGTTCAATGTACACAGGCGCCGACAAAAGTAATATACTCCACGCAGTCCACGCAGCGGGAGCCGGCGCAGCGGCACACTGCATCGCGACGCCATCTACAGGTGGCATCTGTGATCCAGACAGCCAATGGGTGCCATTTATTATCGGCAGACATGATCCCAGATGCTGCCTGTAGATGGCGTTGCGATGCAGTTTGCCGTTGCGCCGGCTCCCGCTGCGTGGACTCCGTGAAGTATACCACTTTTGTCGGCGCCTGTACATACGCCGCTGTGCATATAGGTGCGAGTCTCCAATGAATATATTTGATGCCATCTTTACTCACTTAGTAGGTGCCACCGGGTGTGCGCTTGCCGATGTTCAACGAATCTGTCTGACGCCATCTTGGGTCACTGAATGTATGCCACTGGCTGTGTGCCGATCTTCAATTAAAAAGAAAAGAAATAAATTCTTTAAGTTTCTCACCTGTTGGGCGGAGTCCGGCCAACGGCATGTATATTGAGATACTTGAGACAGCCCACACTGTAAAATAATTTACACCCTTAAAAGGTAAAAAGTGTGTAAATGTGTCTATAACTCACATCCTTAGGGTGTGAGTTGTGGACACATTTAGTCCCCTTTTCACTTTTAAGGGTGTAACTTACTATACAGTGCAGCAAGCAGCACTTCTACTGTATATTGAAGCACTCTTCTCTGAATATATATATATATATATATATATATACACGTCACGCGCATGTTTCTCGGGGGCACTGCCAAATTGCGCTGCGTGTCCAGAAGGACGCGCGAGACAGGAGCTCGGCTGCAGCAAATGCCTCATGCATGACGCGTTTCGGCGTTGGCACGGCGAGGTATCGCTACATTGTTATTTTAATGGCTATTCGCATTACCATCGACATTCATCGTGAAATGGGTTTCAACACCATTTTCTTGACTGTGCTTTTATCTTCGTCTTTTTGCGTTGTAGGAATAAAGAGAAGAGTAGAATAGTATCGTAGAAAAAAATGAATCCTTACGAAGCACTGACCCTTAGTTTTGTTCTAAGTGTTCCACTTCCTTTATCTCGCAATATCAGAAAAAGTAGAGCCGAATTTCTTTCTTTTTTTTCTCGGCGAACTGAGACGCGAGTTCAAGAAAAGCCAAGTGGACATGTTATTCCTCTTCCTCGGCATCACAGCTAATTTGTTCCGCTTTGTTCCGTATTCCAGTGTCCCACTTTCAGTCGGCTCTTGTCCAAGGCACCCAAGTGCAATAGTTTTGCCGGCTATCGTGATTCAATTTCGAGTTCTTCCTTGTCCTTTAGGCTGCTCCAAGGCTCGGAGAGAAAATGGCAGACAACGACAAAAACGTCATTGATATTCACAGAAAGCGAACTGCGATCCGGGCTTCCCAGTCTAAGCGAGTAGAGCAGGCGCTAATTATTTCGGCGCACGCTCATCGAACGAATGGGCAGCCGGACGTCGTATGCAGATCCACTCGCTTGTGCGTGCCTGTGTGTATGCTTTAAACCTGCAGACACGCGTGTGTGCGCACGTTCATCGTGGAGTTCGTGTTGTCGATGTTGCTCGTGTTCATTAACTGTGCAAGATCGAAGGTAGCGCGGTATGTGAACGCGAATATAACTTAACTTTCGCGCAGAGACTTCTCGATGGGTAAAAGGCTTCTGCTTTTCTTTTAATTTTCCTTTTTCCTTTTTCTTAGCTGCTGCAATTTTTTTGTCTTTCCGCCTTCGGTATTCGATCGAGATTGTCGTTCGTTTGTCTGGCAGCGACAGGGTGGTATTACGCGGACGCGTAGTAGCGCTGTGGACCGACGAAACGGAATGGAGAGATTTGTAAAGTCAAAACAGGCTCCTCCGAGTGGCAACTCGGAAATAGGACTTCGCGCCTCAGTGACCGAGAAGGAAAGGCAGGGAGGTCAACAAGGAAGTCCGGTTTGCCATGTCCTACCCTGGCGGAGGGGTTAAAGGATAAAAAGAATGAATATCAACCAGCGCATCGTTTGTCGGGCCGTGTTCTCTAAAAGGACAACAAAGTTAGTGTTGACAAAGCCTTTTGGCTGGGCAGCAATTGTCTGTCCAACGTTCGGCTCGGTCTTGTACGTCTCTTGTACTAACCCGTGGTTAAGTCTTTTTTGTGCACACGCAGATAGAAGTTATGAGCACTGGAAAGTCGAGTCATATAAAGGAGGCTCACACTTACCCCTTCTAACGAGAAGCATTTGTTTTGTTCTTCCGCAGGGGTTTTTGCTTTACGATGTTCAAAAGTTCGTTCGCCTGAGTGGCAGTATGAAATGTAAGGAGGGGGGGGGGAGGGGCATAGCTTACATCTGCCGTTTATAAATAAATCAAATATTCAGTACGACTGTCAGCTGCGCAGCGAATAAGACATGACAGAAAGACAAGACAGAAAGCAGACATCAATGACTACTTTCCTGTACCTCTGTTTTCTACGTCTAACTTTTCAACCAATTCGCAAAGTGCGCAGAGAGTCTGTCTTTTTCTTTATATGTGTGTGCCTTCTATATATCGCGCGACCGCGCGACCTTTCAGATGATATTCATCGTCTGTATTCCTCCTTTTGTTCCCCTTGAGCTTGTGCTTTATACGCTAAACTTTCAAACTATACAGATCATTACCAACACCACTCGGCTTTCTGTCGCTGAAAGTCATGCAGTTCCGAAAGGCACGACTTGGAGCAGCTGCAGGGAAGTCCGTCCATCACAAAAAAGCAAGACGATGTTAGGCTTTTCTTTCATTCACCGCGTTACAGCAGCCTATTCCCTAGTTAGTGAAAGTGGGGATCTTCCTAACTACATCGTGGAGGGGGGCGAAAGCGGGGGGGGGGAGCGAAGGCTGCCGATGTCTCCTTAACGAAGCCCGTGTACGTGCCTGAACATAACGACGTTTCATCGCTCTCGCAAAAAAAGAAAGAAAAGAAAAAAAGAGGGGGGGGGGGGCAAGCACTTAACTCCTAAGACTAGGACTACGCCAATGTATTGCCTTTTGTTGGCCTGGAAAGGGATCGTAATCATTACATAAATGATGGCCACTCGCCGAGGTTCTCGATGATTAAAGGCACGAGCGTGTAAGCCTTATTGCTCTTCCTTATTTAGCTTAACTACTTCTATTTCTTGGATCAATAGGGAGTCGAACCCATGTCCTAGCGAAGAATCGGCCTCCACCTTGCTGTCTCATTGAAATTTCGCTGTTTTAAACAAAATTCACGCTTTCACAGATTTTTAACGAATTGTCAGTCTCGAGAAGAAACACAGCTGCTCTTTATTCATTATCGTCGTCATATGTTCCTTTTTCTTATTCTTGGGCACTTCAGAGAAACAGGCGAGGTATCGCAGAAACTGCTGTTTCCTAATATGCCAAAATTAAACCAGCAGGCAGTTCACGCGTTTGCACTTGCCTGCTTTGCAATGAAATCGGATTACAAATAGGTAGTTTCATTTTAACGAATATTTACACCCCTTGGGGTGTCTTTTGTCACCCAACACTGATCGTCATCGATATCGCGCGTTGTCCCTTTACTTACCGCTGCACTGCCGGTATATCTTCGCATCACGAGCTGCAGGACGTAGCGTGACGTAACGTGACGTAGCGTTCCAAGTAGCAAGCGCTGAGTCTTAGACGAAACGTACGCAAGGCAGATGACGAGTCCTGTTTCGATACAACGTAAGCTACAAAGAGTGCAAAAAGTTTGATGGTGTTAAGGTACGGGACAAAGAGAGTACTGGAAACTTCTTTAAGGGCGTATAGACTTGACCCTACATTCTTGATTTTGCTTCCACATTTACATGAAGAGGATATAGGTCCATAATTCTGGAAACAGCTCGACAGGCCCTACTCCCTGAAATTTGATGCGAACAACAAGTAACAGCCGAAATATTATATATGTACTACATAAGAAAAATAAACTTAAGGGATTGCTAACACTAACACATGCAATAAAGGCGAGAAAAATATATTGAACATATTATACATTAGGCAAAACAGTGGGCATTAATGACAAAACGAACCAGCACGTACTTATGTACGTAACAAGCGCTCACTAGAAAGAGTTAGTGCGCTCTCTTGCAATGGAGCACAACAAGCGAAAAGAATAACAAAGAAAGGCCTTACGCCAACAATATTTATTGCGTTCTAGTGAAGCCTAATTCAATCGAGAAAGAAAGTCCATGCGTCATAACAAATACTGCAAAATGTGATTGTTTCCTGCACGCTTACCAAGAAGATGATTGCTGTAGCGCGGAAAAGCAAGCGTCCAACTCATGTGACTATGCGGCACACTTCCGTCTTGTCTTGGCTGGACTGAAGACCATGCACGCTATCTCGAATTGTTCGTGCCTTTCAGCTTAGAATCTTGGTAATATACGGCTGTCGCGGCGCTCCAAGTTAACTTTTTCTTCGCCGACTGAAGAAGGAAGAAAGTTTGCAGTCGAAAATGGGAAGCGGAAAAAGCCCAAAGCCTTCTCAGCAGCAAATTTCGGGTAACTGAGCTCATTCGTCCATACTGATCAGCTAAACAGCGACGGAATATTAGCTCTTATTATTTTCTTTTTTAATTCAAAGCAATGTCGTGCGTGAAGTAAATTTTAATGCTTTCTTTTCGTTTACTTGAGATATTGTCCTAATTGAATAGCCTCGCGAAACATTGATCTGCGACGCGATTTTTCCGCGTCGTGGTGCCTTCTTCCTCCTTCATTTCTCCCTTCCCCTTTTCCTACACTCTCTCCACCAACTAGCGTATTTTCATCCGCAAACCGTATGTTTCTGCAGAGCACTTGTGCGGGCGGTTTTACACGCGCTGAAGGAATTTACTAAATTTCTTTTTTCCAATAACTCGTTCTCAGACAACCCAAGAAACTACGCTCACAAATAGAAAATATGCCTAATGCGAGGCGCAATCTTTGTATATCTACGCCTAACACCGATTGTAAAATTATAAATTCGAAAAAAAAATGAAGCTAACGTCTATTGTATATACAACGCCGCTGTCTTGTCTTCCTTTCTTTTCTTCCTTCTTGCCTACTTCTCTCTCTCTCTCTTTCATATTGAGAAGACTAGTAATTGTCCTAATTCCGGTGCCCTGCGGCTTTTCGCTTACGATCTCCCTCATTAGCAGCAGTTCTTGCTGCTTGAAGTCTGCTGCAGCTGCTGCTGGCCTGTACACCGCTGTCTTTGTTTCTTTTTCTGCCATTTAGCTGGGGTACTCGTGCTGGTTGTCTTAGTTGGTACCTACTGGCCACGAGCTGTAACTTCAGACGACTAACTAACGTCTTTGTTTATTTGTTTTTCTGATATCTTGAACCCCTTGCACATTATCCAACGAGAAATATACCAAGAAACCTAAAGCCTCTTCGCCCAAAAAACTACGACTGAAAGGAATCGCAATGTTCACGTCTCTCGTCTACTTGGTGCCGCTTACGTAACTACCATTAACTTAAATTGAAGCACGAGAAGGAAGGAAGTAATAGGAAGATCCTTCCCATGTAATTACACGGGAATGAGACATGGGCGGTCTGTTCGTCGGCGCTTTCTAAGCATTGTGAAACTTCAAATGCACGTGGCGCGGCCTGAATCTGGTCCCTGTTACAAAACACAGATCAACACAAAAGTGCTACAAGGCTTGGTAGCGGCTTTAGACTTGTTGGTCTTTTAAAATATGTATTGATATTCCATGCACGCTCTTTCTCGCCACTCAGCGCTTCAGGTGCATTGTGATAGCCTTGCGCTAGCAACGCGAAAATACTAGGTGCCTCGGTGGCGATCTGCGTTCGGTGCGGCGTGGTAATGTGGTTCCATCTAGCGTTTGCTTGGCGAACTAACGACTGTTGCCTCCGTGATTTTGGTGTAGGCTTTTGTGCCTTCAAATGCCTTTTCTTTTTCCTTTGTGTATTTAGATATGTGCCAAAAGCGGTTTCCATCAAGATGGCATGAGCCAATGCGACAATCAAGTAAAACTACAATTTTGCGTACTTCGACATTTATGAGTCACACATGACACCGAGGAGGCTTTAGGCAAGTTAATTTATAGCGTATAAGTGAAATAACGTATAATTTTTCTATAGCAAGTAAAAAACTCGCATTGATGCGCATCCTAGGAAGCCACCACCTTTCGCCTCAGCTGCAGTTTATATATCTCCAAAGCTGACCCAGATGAAGGTTGCTACTGATGCTCCTTGCTTCCTAAAGCCCAGTGTAATCGTAGCAGATAGAACCTGAATTGGGATAAAACTTTCATATAAAAAATTTACGGTAAACAATTATCTTCAAGAAGGGTAACTCAAATATCCATAACGTGGTTCGAAGTCACAGGTTAGAGAATGGTTAGTCGTTCATGTACGTGTCATCTTTTTCTTTGCAACACAGTTTTTTTGCATTGGCCTCCCATTGGAATACGGCCTCCCCGTTCAGGATTGAGCCCGTGACCTTCAGATCTGCAGTGCAACGCCATAGTCACTAATCTACCACGGCAAGCCACGCTTGAACTAGTAAATATCAGGTTCAGCGATAGAGTATAGGGAAATTATAGGCTCCGAGATTCCCTGTATAAACTTTTTACGGTGCTCTCTAAGTGTGATGGCAGCCATGTCGTTCCGTGTCTCGTTATCCAAATCATTCCTGATTTTCAACAATTGAGCGACTTTTTGCGCAGCCGCCCTGAAATAACCTGGAAAATTGTATTTTAGGTCAACTGACTTCAAATCGAATGCCGCAGTGCGAATGTGGGTGTGGGACAGCGGTGACCACGTGACCGCGGCTAGCAGAATAAATAGAATAGATGCTTTCTTTCTTGTTGATTGCCCGCTTCTGCGGCTTTGAATTCTATTTTACAGAGCATCTGTGCGAGTAATTTGCAGTGAGTGCGTCAGGCACTCGTAAAGTGCAATCAGAGTACTAAACATTTCAAGCTATATGCATTGCTGGAACAGTAGTGTCGTCTCTTAAAATAAACCTTATCTACCGTCAATTGCTTGCCTGGTGACTCAGAGTGACTCCGTGGATGTTGCTATAAGTGTATCTTGTATCTCGGTATGCAATATATTTCTCAAAATGTATCAAAAATACAGATACTGATACACGTCCTGCCGAATGTATCATGATACAGGTACAAAATACCCAAATGGTATCTAAGATCCATGTACATTCGATACCGTCTGACTCTCCGAGACACAAAGGCCAGAGTTCGCTTTAGGGTATTCGTTTAAGAATTTCGTGGTTGTAGAACTCCATAGTGCTTCAACTTCGTGACCGCCTACTGTATACTTCAATTTCACGTTGCGCTTTATGCAATCTTTTCAAAAAATATAAGATCTTGCAAAATCATTAAATCTTCAAACATACCCACCAACCGACTGCGATACGGGAGCTTCAGTCTTTGCTCGCAGAGTAATATTCGCGAAGTCTATAGAGTTACTACTGCATTTATGTATATTTGTTTGCCTTCCTATAGGCGTGTCTTTTTTTTTTTTATTATACACTGTTCATTTGCAGTAGTGGTCAAACAGTCTGTATTACTTACGTCTATCTTTAGCTTATTGAATTCGAAGCATTATTGAAGAAAACATGGAAGCTCAATATGAACAGGCTGCTTATAGACATCCGATGTACTTCATATAGCGCAGCTATAGACCGTCTATCGACTACCTAAACAAGTCTTTGTGGTATTCACGGCTTCAAGGCAATGTAGCCTGCCATGTCATCTCCATAAATAAATCGTCCCGCCGCTTCCATTTCAAAATACAATTTTTTTTCTGTGTGTCGGCATAAAAAAACCGCTTTCAAGCGATGTCTGAGTGCTTTACAAAAGTCGGTATGGACACTGTTGTATTTCGGTTGAGTTTTCGTTGAGATCCACTGGAATATTTCGTCTAAAATTTGCAAGGGTTACGAGGGTGCAGCTGGTACACCTATTGCGTCGACGGCTGCGTTCGGCTTTGTTCTGTTGTTGCTGTTCCTTTTGCTACCTTGTTGATTTGTAAGTACTGCCGGACAATGACCCCGTACCGTAAGTCTGTCTGTCTTTTTGTGTTTGTGTTTGTGTTAGTGTGCGCATGTCTGTGTGTGCACGCAAGGCAGGGGAGGGGGTTATATGTAATGTGCTGTATACATAACAACAGCCTGCGGACGCGTAGGCGTTCAGTGTTCTGGTTCCGTACGTGCTTTGTATACAGCCTGGCTTTTTTTTTTCTATAACGAAATCGCAGTGTAGCCGGAAATGCTTCGCTGTAACGCTTCAGTGTCGTAACAGCGCTTGTTTATTGCGGCATTATTTTGTGACTGACAAGAAAACATCGCGTTTCCACGCTCTTTCATTCTTTATGTATTTCATGCATGCGAGCCACCCTGTAGCAATGCGCGGACAGCCTTTGACTCAGTTTGGATTGGCGGCTGCTATTCTACTTAGGGAATCTGAAATGTTTTCGTAGAGCATTCAGCTTGAAAAGGGCCAACCAGACGGGTGTTAGATACATAGAGACCCTATAGTGGAAACAGTAAGGCTGTACTTTCCGCTTTGGATAAGGATGTTCGCATTACAACGAGATGGGAGGAAACGCCCATCAGAAAGGTGCAGTTAAATTAAAGAAAAACAGTATTCGGCATCTAGATGGAAGCCGTGTTCGACCGTTGGTCTCGACCGCAATGGAAAGCTCGAGAGCTGGCTTGCTGTGCCAGTCACTTGTTTGGCCGATTGTTTTGTCGCGTCTTGGGGCCATCTACTCATATTCATCTTCATCCTCAGAACACAGCGACCAGTCAATCGTTCAGCGTTCATCTATTACAACTTATGGATTGAAGGGCAGCGAATAGAAGCTGTCGTACGGCAGCTTGAGGAGCCCACAGCCGCCATGACATGGAGTACTCAGCAGTACAAACATGTCAGTGCAGATAATTACCTAAAAAAAATTAAATTATGAGGTTTTACGTACCAAAATCACTTTCTGATTATGAGGCACGCCGTAGTGGAGGACTCCAGAAATTTCGACCACCTGGGGTTCTTTAACGTGCACCTAAACCTGAGTACACGGGTGTTTTCGCATTTCGCCCCCATAGAAATGCGGCCGCCGTGGCCGGGATTCGACCCCGGCGACCTCGTGCTCAACAGCCTAACACCATAGCCACTGAGCAACCACGGTGGGTATTACCTCAAAACAAGCTAACCGAAATAGCTAATACTATTAGCATAATTCTGGAGAATTTTCACGCAGCGACACTACAATGTCGTGTTCACGAAATTCGAGCGCAGCTTGCTTCAGGCACAGATAAACAGATAAAAAAACTGACGAATCCAGAATAACTAAAATGTAGAGGTGGGTGTGTGTTAACATTTTTGAATATATGTAAATACTGTCGACTATCGAATAGTCAAATGCGAACGCTTATAAGCACCGCAGGAATATCTAATTCTATTTAATTATTAACAATGCCTGTACTGACGAGAGAAAAAACAGCGAGCGATCAGGGACAAGTGATCAGTTTTAAACGCAAAATCACTAATTCTCACCAATATAACTGCAGTCATAGCCTCTCGAAAATTTGAGAGCATTGATGGACACAAGCTTTCCAAGAAAGAATGACAGCTGTACGTGACTAGCTTTCCCAAAACGCTAATTATAAACGGTTGCCGAAATAAGATGAGAAGTCACGGATAAAAAAAGAACTAAAAACTTGCGGGCCATGGCCACATGCAAAAGGACCGGTTGCAAGAAATACATCACAGGTTGTAAGCTAGAAGGTAAAACTGCCGCATCACTGGACTGCCGAAGACACTAAAATTGGAGACCGCAGGCAGAAATCACAGGTTGTCATACAGGCGTCCCCCGTTAAATCGGAAGCAAAGCTTGCATTACCTATGCTGTTTCTGCATTGCTTGCAAAACATATGTCGCTGTCGAGCGTCTTATTTTTATTATTATTCCTTTTTTATTTTTTATTTGCCATAACTTGTTTAGCAGACGGAGAACAGTGAACAGGGAACGATAGGTTGTTGCGAAACATTTTGTTAGATTCCAGTATTCGCAAATGTTGAACAGTTCCTTTCAAGTACGAATACGAATAGCTGGTGTGTAGTATTCTATTCGCATTCGAAGCTTCGAGTATCCGCCCACCCCTACTCAAAAGACAAGATAACGCATGGCAGAGGTGGTGCATTCTTGGATTTAGGCGCAGGGTCGTTGTTTCAGAATGGTGTTTAACTGAGCTAGTTGATTCATAGCCAAAACGAGTTTAGAACAGCTTAACTAAAAAAAACAGAAAGTAACTTCCTGAGTTCTTTGTTGTTGCTGTTTCTAGTCGCGTCCTTGCTCATTTCATCAACCTGCTCTTTGTGCTCGCAAGAACGAAACTAAGATCGGACTCTAAGTAGATGTGCAGACGTGCAGATGTGCTCATGACTGAGCACGTCTAAGCAGACGTTCAAAACTAAGCAGACGTGCAAAACTAAGCAGACGTGTTCATGACTGAGCACGTCTAAGCAGACGTGCAAAACTAGGCAGACGTGCTCATGACTGAGCTGTCGCCTAACATTCGCATTGGGCCGTGTCTGGGGAGTCATGTGCGTTTCACATTATGTGAATGTCGGCTTCTCCGCATCTGTTTCAGAGGCCACTGCAGGCACTACACAATGTAGCGGTCGAATACAATGTAATGCGCATCTTAAAGAAGTAATTTATGAGAAGATATCGCCCTTATTCTGGGAGAAATCGAAGAAAGATGGCTTAAAACAAACGAAGAGCCTGCCGCGCGTCCTAGTCAAATAGTTCGGAGCCGGTGGAATCGCTGAAGTCTGGTGTTTATTTATTCATTTGCCATAAATTTTCTTTTTCTTATTTCTTATGTGCGTTTAAATCCTGACCAGATGAGGTGCCGTCCCGGACATAGGTGGCGTTTTTAACATTGTGGCCACGACGTGTTTCCTGCTTCGCAAGTACTTCCGGCGCATGCAGCCAGAAAAAGCGTAGCCTTATAGATTGGTTTGCCTTCTAGGAATTCTAAGCCTGCGAAAATATTTGTTTGTATAGCTTAGGTTGCCCTGTTTGAATGTGTCCTTTACTTCTTTTTCTTTCTTTTGCCTACTAAGCCAGCTGAAGTCATGCTACTACGATACGGCATCTCTTCACGTTAAGTTTAAGCCAGATGGGGTGCAACTGCCTAACCTCATTACTTAAAAACGTTTTGTGCGTAAACAAACAGGGACAAAGAAGAGGAGCAACACAAGGACGAGCGCTTTCCTGTTGCTCCTCTTCTTTGTTCAACTAGGCCGACTCGCAGTTATGCCTAACTTTATTTTTCAGCTCTCTCTGTGTTTCGATAGGCATAGGCTACCCGCTGTTTTATTCCGTGGCTTTCTTTTAGACTGTAATTTCTCATTCCTTTTCTAACCATGAACTGCAGCTTCAGAAAACCTGCAGCGGTTAGAAGACAAAAAAGGTATGGAGGAGAGGGGTTCATGAAATCATTTTTATGTCGTTTTCGTTTTTGTGTCATTGTTGGAGACGTCCGTTGCGATGTAAGCTCCCGAGTCCCTTAGTTTCCTACAGCAGCGACTGCGACTCGAATTCGATCCGTTGCCTAACCATGAAAGATAGGGTTGCGTGTCGCGTCGAAGTAACTTGTGTAAGTCGGACGTGACATGCCCCTGTGATTGGGAAGCGCGGTTCTTTGTTGATTCAGCGCAAACTTCCCAAAATATCGTCAGCGTTAAGCCACCAGTACCGGGTGCCACGGCAAAAAACGACACCAAGAAAAAGATGTATGTACAGAGCGACAAACAAAGCCAGGAATATAGACGATGTACCGTAGCTTGTTCTTAACGTCAGTTTTGTAGCAAGACCGAGCAAGACGCCTAGAAACGGACGACTCAACTCGTGGGATTAGGAGCAACGCAAGTCGAGAGGGAAAAAAAGTGTAAACACCGTTGGTGTCGTATTTACGGTTCTTTCTCGTTTTTCTTGCGTGTTCATCTGCAATAAAGCGACGAACAAGCAGTTTTCGTCTACAAGAAAGCATCCAAGCAAAAAGCCTTGTTCGTCTGCTTTGTCTTTTTTTATGCGTGGTCGTGTGATTTTCGCGAAACAGACGACAAATGTTTTCATCTCCACTGTACTTTGTCACCTGTCGCACGTACCACATTCGCCGTGAACCACATGCCACAGCAGACATTCTCCGCGATACTGTCACCATCCACCATTTTTTTTTCTTTTCTGCTGAGTATCTTTTTTTCTTTTCTTTACCCTTACTATTTTACTTTGAGCACGAATCCTCGTTCGTATTTTGTTATTTCTTTTAACTAGAGCTGGGAATTCGCGTTCTTACTTTTCCCGCTTTTCCACTCGGAACGTGTCTCAAGATTTGTCGCCGGGTATCTACCGTATGTGTGAGCTCCCCTTTCTTTATTACTCTCTCTCTCTCTCCAGCTGTCCTTTCGCGCCCAAAATTCAATTTGGCACTGTCCTAGTGGAGCTCCGGTTCCCCGGATTTTCTTCTCCTCTTGGTGTGACGAAGGAAAAAGAAATTTAAATACATTCATAAGTAGAGCGTGAACTTTTCTTCAACGTTCGGCTTCGACAAGCATCTGCCGGGCAATGTTTCATTACTCTTCACAACCTTCTCGCCGTTTCTTTTCTCTTGTTCAGCTTTAACTCCTGAGCGGGAGCAGACCTACGACAGGGAGGACAGGAGAATGATGGACTTGGTGTAGTTGAAGCGCACTGAGTAAGGAAGACCGACCCTTAGTTTAAGGAAAACGTTTTAGCTGGCAATCATTGGTATTGTCCTAAGGACCTGCTTTTCGCTGAAGACAAAGGCAAAGTGACAGAAAAGTACGCAGATGACTCAGGTACTTAGTAATGCAGAACTTACTCTCGCTCGTATTGTCTGCGTGTGTGTGAAAGAGGGAGAGAGAAAAAGTCGGCTTTCTTTTGTCTATGTGAATGTGTACGATAGTGTTCCTGCTAAATTGCTGGCTAATCTCAGCTCAATGTTCGCGCATGCGACTTTGCGTGATACTCCTATGCATGAAGATAAGTTTAGTACCACTTTTGCCGGCATTAGTTACCATTTTCGTCTAATATAAACCCGAAGTGCACGTCATCTGCGGCGACGCCATTCAAAACATGTCGATTTCACTGCAACGGAAGGATGGCGCCATCTACCACGGCTGCGGTGAACACCGTGTTTTCACCGTAGCCGTGACAATGGCGGATATTGCTGTCAATATTTTTCAAAATTATCTCGGAAGGGATTAGATAGAATATTAATCCAAGACATGTTGTAATACGCATGAGGAACTGTGTGGAAGTTGTTTGATCATATTCGTACCTGCACTTTTCGAGAAAGTTGATGCTAATTTGACTTCGAACGTTACGTCACCAAGGACGATAAAAGCCACCCAACAAATTTATTTCGAATACCGAGAGATCTTATAAGAGTACAGCATCCAGCACGAACATGTCAAACCAGCACTGAGTGTAACACTTTCACCTCTCTGTCTTTCACCTCTCAGTACTATCACCTTTCTGTCTAGGCAAAGAAAATAGATTGCTTTCTTTAATCAGCATTGATCGGGAGATGGTTACTTTTTCCACGTTCATGGATAAGTTGCTTTCATTATTTAAAAACTTTTTGTGCGCAAACAAACAGGGACAAAGTAGAGGAGCAACACAAGGACGAGCGCTTTTCGAAGAACTTCCTGCTTAAATACCCACAGATCTGTGCGATTTAGCCAAACAGAGCACGCCTATATCATATATAACATGTCGAAGAATTTCCTGCCTAAATACTCGCTCGTCCTTGTGTTGCTCCTCTTCTTTGTACCTGTATGTTTGAGCGCAAAAAAATTTTAAATAATGAATCTGTTCCAGCTAGGCCGACTCGCAGTGATGCTTAAGTTGCTTTCAGCACATAAACGTAGCATATAAACAAACAAATAGATTTTTCGAGTTCCTAACATGCCGGTCGGTAATAAGAACGGACTTAAATAGCCATAAAGTTGCTCAGCTGTTTTCTGGAATCAGTAGGATAGAGTACGCGTTAAGGTTCCAGCTCTTATGCCGGGAATTTTCAGATACGAAACTGCGCTTATCAAAAGCGATGCATGGGGCGTTGCAGGGTTGAAACTAAATTCGGCGTTTAACGTCAGGGAGCTCTAGAATGGGATGCGAGTCCAAAGCGATGGTCTCCGGGTTAATTTTGACTACCTAGGGTTATTTAACTTGCACCTAAAGCCTCATACACGAGCCATTTTTTTTTTCACTGCGCCCCCGTCGGTATGCAGCTGGTGCGGCTGGGTAATAAACCTGCGACCACGTGGTCGGCAAGCAAGACCCCATGTATAGCCAATGAACTACCTGACCATACAGCGGGTCCACATAGTTATTTTCTTTCATATTCTTCTTTTATTATTCGCAATATCCGTGCACATCTTCTGACGTCGAATTTGCAACTTCGTGAGTAAGTATGCAGTGTATTATTATGCAAGTACGTTTCTATCATTCAGCTCGTCGTTCACCTCGTGCTATTCACTTTTTTCAGCTGCCGATATATTCCTCATCCCGCGCCGCATCGGGCACCAGGTGGGAGGCGAACGTGACTAAGCGGGATTTGAAATATTCCATTACGGGCCTCATTTCCCATTCCCTACGAGGATCAGTGTGGATGGGGCAACGCGGAATTCTGTGGCGTATGGGCGGGTAACGTCATCGTCAATGCGGATCCCGTCCCCGAATTATTCAGCTGGGAGCTGCAAGTCCCAATCGGAAACCTCCCGGTACGTTGGACGCGCTCATACTTTCTTTTTTCTCCTAGAGGAATGATTAAGGATGGAAGCCAGGAGGATGAAGACGGAATATTTCTTTATTCATTATTATTCAACGTGATAATGAGAATAATCTACCGGTTAATAATTTATTTAACTTGCCCAGGAACAACGCTGAGGCTTGAGCTAATGCAGCTCCGCGAAGAGAGAAAAAGAAAAGATAGGTAGAAATGTAAAGCAAATACAACAAAAGTTATGGGATTAACAAAATAGACAAAAAGCCAAAAACAAAACCAACTGCATAAACAGGTACGTTTCCTACCGCTTGAACGGTAACACACATAGTGCCCATAGACAAATGGGTTGCTATAAGCAGTCATTATCTGCGGCCCTATTTCTATCCACTCGCTGCGTCAAAACTGTTTCTGTGTTGTATTCCCTCCATTCTCTTAGTGCTAAGAGCATTTTAATAGAAGATCAGCATGGCGTTGTGTCAGGGTGATTCACAACAGCGAACTTTGTCACAAATGTGACCTCTGCTTCCAGTGTGGTACATAACAGTTCATTAACATACCAGTTAATTAGATGTTCTCTATACTTGGTCCTAAGTGAAGCATTTGATGCAGTTTGCCATGAGCTCCTCCTTACAAAGCTCTAGCAAATGGGCGTACATTTTTGCATCACTGCCCCGGTATCTAAATACCTAAGCAATGGATCGCGTTTTGTCGGCATTAATGGAAAGAGATCTGTTAACTATGTGAAGTCACTAGCAGAGTTCTTCATGGATCCGTTATTCGCTCTCTTTACTTGGTACTGCTGATACTGCTTGCTCCAATGGAGCCTCACTCTCCAAGAGTACAACTTCTCCGTTAGATATAAGAAGGGAAAGTTGCATAGCAATGCGGATGGATTAAGCAGGCTAATTTGAATTCTGCGTTTGAGGGTCCCGCCTAAATTTTAGGGTTACTAGTGTTAATTTTTTTTAAGCCAAGATCTCCTCTCATTTAGCAGGATTCCCTCCATGATTGCTAAATTTGTCAGCACGAAATTGCTTCAGAAATTGGCATAGCGAAATGCAGCATTTTTTTGTTTCCTCACTTATATATTTTTTTTGAAGCCTAGCGGGTCTAAAGTGAGAGCCAATGCACGTCATCTCTGCGCAGAGCCGTGTTGTGGGGTTCATTTTGCAGTTGCCTGTCCTTGATGGATGTTTTGGGGTGGTGACATCAATACACAAGTGGTCGCTGCGAGCCAAGACATCAATCCCCCCCTGACCACCAGCCGTTCTCTTCCTGCCTAGCGGTTGTCAGCGCTAGACAGTCGAGATTTTTCGGGCCATGGAGGCGCTGTTAAGAATGGTGCAATGCAAGATTGCCACCCAGTTACGACTGGGGAAAGCAACATCTCGGGAGCATCGCCGCGAACTTCTAGCCACAGCGTGACTGAAACGACTTTGTGTCGGGGAACAAGACGCGCATCCCCCACTCTCCGTCGCTTCAGCTAGGATGCGTTCGATGAAGCGGGTATTGTGCTGAAACCACCGCCATCCTCTAGCCTCATCGCCGTTGTGACGGAATGAGTTCGGCGGGCGAACTATTGTGCCCAAACTCCCCAGCGCGGACCTGATCCGCTACGCTTGCGCGAGCTGCCGCGGGAATGGCGTTTTTTGTTGCTTCCCACGCGCCGACCGGGACGCAGGACAACGAGCTACCCAGAATGGCTCCGAGCTACCCGGAACGGCTCCCCTCTGACGTCGGTTCCGGACATTCGCCCGTGGGTGCCATTGTGTGTGTAAACTGTCCTGCGGGGCGGCGGCGAGTTTACAATGAGTAAACGAACGTTCGCGTCACCGTGTATCGCGGGAGGACCGAGTGTTTAAAAACTGCTGTGGTGCGAATGCTCGACACACTTTTCTTAAGCAGTCATGTTGGACTAACACACTTCTCTTGAGCAGTCATGTTGGACTGGCACTCTTTCTCAAACAGTCATGTTAGACTGATATAAATATTGTAAAGAAACCCATATTCCTCGTTCTCGATGAGAAGCAGTTCTTCCCTTCATCAACGTCCTCAGCGTGGATAAGTTGGACGACGGCATGGGCCAGCTACCTTCGAATTCATGCCGGACTCCAATCTTGACAACGGATCACGAGCCATGGCACTGAGCCCCCAATCCTGACAAGACAACGAGCAAGAACTGAATCCACACAAGCGTGTCAACGCTACTAATAGTACAAAAACCTGTTTTAAATGAAGAAATTAAATTATGGGGTCTTACGTGGAAAAACCACGATCTGATTATGAGGCACGCCGTAATGTGGGGATCCGGAAATTTGGACCACCTGGGGTTCTTTAACGTGCACCTAAGTCTAAGTACACGAGTGTTTTCGTATTTTGCTCCCATCGAAATACGGCCGCAGTGGCCGGGATTCGATCACGCGCCCTCGTGCTTAGCAGCTCACACCATAGCCACTAAGCAACAAGGTGGTGAAATCCTGTTTTGCAGCTCTTTATATACTCCGTACTAGCAAAACTGCGCTAAAAGATAAGCGACGGCGCTATTTTAGTGCGTCAGTGTTGCATATATGTCGGGATTTGAGCGCTTCTTAAGGAAAAATTTGTCAGAAAGTCTCAGAAATCACTTGAGGTATGGCGGAGGATATCCAAGATAGCTAAGACGGTCCATCGGATTCTCCATGTTTTTACGTTACATTTAACTGCTGGTTACTACGTTCACAACCTCATGTCTTAATTGTGAAATGTCCGCCTGAAACCTGAATGGCCGAAGTTGCTCCCTTTCATAATCACTGCGCCTGAGCAATGCCGCAGCTGCCCCCGTATTGTTGTATGCCCTTCTTTTGGTATCTCTTCCCGACACGGCAGTACCAGCTGGAGCTGATCCGCAGAGTTATGCTTCGTAGCTTGCTAAGCTTGCCAGGCAAATCACAATGCGCAGCCCCTCTTGCAGAAGCTCGCCCCTGCAATTTTTCATGCTGCAACGCGGCCTTCTTCACGTCGACTGGCTGGCCCATGCCGCGGACGCAAAGGCTCTTCGAACTCGCCTGGAGAGCCGATCTACCTACCGCATGAGTAGTCTGTGCAAACTGTAGACGTTGATCATCGGCCCTGTCTTCTGCTTCAGCCATTCAGCTACCCCCGCTGCATGAGGTGCATTCAGCGGTGTCCACAGCCCCGGAAGGCCATTCTAAGCGACGTGTCTCCCACCTGCGCTCTGCATCTGGCTGCCACCTCCAAACTCCAGGAAGAACAGGCAGGAAGGATTCACTCCTTCACCAACGGCTCCGTCCCGGCAGGTTCCGGCTCGGTCACGGCTTCATGCACAGCTCCGGCACTCCAAACGGCAGTCACGCGCCGTGGTCCCTTCGCCGCGAGTTCAACCACTGCAGAATCGGCTGGTCTGCATCTGGCTGCAGACCGACTCGCCAAGGATCCTCCTGCCCGACCAGTTGCAGTGCTGCATGACTCACGTGCTGCGCCTTGCTGGCCCTCAAGAAACCTTGTAGGCCGTCTTCAGCACAACACTCCTGGCAGCAAAACTACGTGTCCTCCAGGCCAGCGGCATCTAAATCTCCCTCCACTGGATTCCCTCCCTTGTAGGGATACCAGACAATGAGGAAGTAGACGCACTTGCCAAACGGGCTCACAAGTCCTGGCCGCTAGCACCGACTGAGCAGGACCTCCTTCCTTGCTTGCGCAGACTGCGGGACAGATGAAGCACTGGAGCACTTCCTGTATCACTTCCCAGCGCACGCAACGCATCGAGCAAAACTCGCCGCTACGCCCGCTAGCAGGGCCTCGCGACCTCCACCATCGTGGATCTGATTTTTCCCACCCGCCGCCAAATCCACGTCTTCAAGGCCGTCCTCGACTTCCTGGAGGACACGTTGCTGTCCAGCGGACTTTAGGGGTCTGCTGCCGCCCACTGCCTGCCCCGATACGGGACGCCATCTTCCCCATCTAATCCTTCCCTCATGCCTCTATCCTCTTCCCTCTCCCCACATACATTGAGCTGTGCTCCAATTAGGGCTCTAGAATTGTGTGTCTCTTCTTCACCTTCAACCTTAACCCTTCCCTAATGTCTTAGCGCTTGGAGTGCACTTGTAAGGTGTGCAGTGTCCACGTATGCCTTATGATCTCGGAGTCGTCACATTTGTTGTTGTGACAGAAAATGTACGAACGTTCATGCCGTTGCCCGGCTGTCTCAGGCGCGACGACGCATGCATCGTGGAATTTACGTGCCGTGTGGTAGGGGAGACGTGACCTGCTACCAATGTAGAGGAGGAGGAAAGGGACTGTAAAACAAGAAGAAAACTGCGGTAACTGTCTCACACACTGGTGGACTCCTCAACTGTGATGCTGGAGGAGGGGAATGAAGAAAAAAAGAGAAAGAGTAGACGGAGAATCAGTCTTCCTACCTGCCCATTGTTGAAGGTCACGTGATCAGCTGAAGTTCGGAGGCCTGGAACAGTGGAATGAGGGGAGCGGCAGCACGGAACGCTCGCCTTCGAACAGGCACGCGCGCTTCCCTCTGGCGGCGTTCCTCGTTCCAACAGAATTGTGACACAGCGGTGGCGGTCATTGAATGAACTCTGTTCATGTATGCCCTTGGTCGCGCCATGCACCAGGCGTGGTTGGTTAGTAAGCGAATGCTCCCTGTAAATGATACACGCTACTTAATATATACTCTTGATAACTAGCTATTGCCGTCAATGTTTAGATATGTGGGTGAGACTGCGAACATTTTTGCTCAGTCTGCTCAGAAAGAATGAGATAAATAAAAGGACTATTACGGCACATGAACGGTTTCACCAAAAAAACGTCCACCGAAAGCCTGAACGAAGCACACGACGGCTTTGAGGGAACCCTTTTCCCGGACCTCCTACACTCGTCGCTTGATCCACGTGACCACCGATCTCTCTCCGAGTGTCGACACGAGCGTCGAGAGAATCTGTAACGCCAGACAGCGTGTCTGTGAGAAAAACTCGTCGGGGTCCTTGCAAGGCGTTTCGAAAAACCGCACGCCTCTCGGAGATGTTTCGCAATGTCTACCCCGCTCCCCCGTCATTCGCACGTTGAATATTAAACGACCTCTTTCTCCGAGGAGCCGACGTCAAGCGAAACGTTATGGAATTCTTGCTTGTCCGCGTGCGTTTTACCCTTCACGGAATAAATGGTGACCGAAATCCGACGTCTGTGACGTGTTTCCGGCTCACGCAATCGCTTCAGCCGCACGCAACCAGCAAAAGCGTAGCCTTCAAGATCTGCATTTGTTTATCGAGAGGGCGTCATCACGGGGCCATGGATTTGGACGCCCCATTTGCCGGGTCGCCGCAGACGTTGATGTCAGTAACGGCGGCGGTATCGCGACATCTTGTCACCCTTTGTTGAGCAAGTACGCTACAGAGAAGCTTTTGTGTCACATGGGTGTTCTCGCCAAAGCCAAATGAAAATTAAATAAAGAACTGCGTGTTAATGATGACGTGGCTGCCAAGGTTTTACGCGAGCATCTTAGTAGAATGCGGTTGGTAAACAATAGGAGTTGTCCGCCTTCTCTGGTTAGGTTCTACGCGAAAAGATGGCGCCACGAGCGCAGCTGCCCACATCTACATGTCCTGTAAGTCACTATTTGTTGGAGGCACAAATAGGGACAAGCTAGCCTGTCCTAAAGCATATTGCAGTTTGCGCTATACCGATACAGATTTACTGCAGTGGGATGATTACTTGCGATGATGATGATGATAATGATGATGATGATGATGATAATGATGATGGTGGTGGTGGTGGTGGTGGTGGTGGCGGTGGTGGTGGTGGTGGTGGTGGCATTGCCACCACCATTACCGCCAAAACGGGACGGTGACGGATAGTCATCTAGCCTCCTTGAGGTACTGAGGTATGCTACATACGCTCTTCATTGTAGCATTCCTGTATACATCTCTAATCTTCTCTTCTCCAACGCTTCTGTATCTACCTTGTGCCGCTACCTATGCCTGTAAGGGATACGGTCGTATCAATCTCTTCCCTGCTTTCTTTTTTCACCAATACGCTAAGCGTCTCTTGCTTATCTTGATGGCGCCACAGTGATGGCAGCGCCATTGTGACGCTTTCTTCAACTACAAGTTAGAAACATTTTTGTGTTGTTTCACTGCTCTCGAAGAATGGGAAAAAAAAAGAAGAAAGTGACACTCTCTATATCCTAACGAATGCTGCTGCCAATGCCTCTGCGCCAGCAGACAGGCACACCAATTATAGTTTTGTGTGCTCTGGCTGATGTCACCGTCGCAAGACGGCGCCACTGGCGCTGCTCCACCCGCCTGTGTCACCGGCGTTTTCGGTATTACGCAAATTTTACTATTGAATTAAAGAGCGAAGAAAACTCCAGCCAATATTTATCTTAATTTTATAACACGGTGTTTCACAGCCCGACCGGCTCCTTCATCAGCGAGATGGCGTGAGGCTTAGCAGTGCTCATGTGTGTTTCTTTTTTTTATTTATGCTTTGACTGGCGCACAGATACCTTTCGCAGTCCTTGAGAGTAAATAGCGGGAAGTGTTCGTAACGAACGATTGACTTTACGTGACGTCAGTGGATATGCCGGGATCCCAAAAGGAGACACCGCCGCAGTCGGTTATATTTTCTCTCCAAGAAAACGGGTTTTAAAAGTAAAAGAAATTTTGGTTGGAGTTTGTTCTTTAATTCAGTTGTCCCCAACCAGCTAGACATCTGTCCAATGTTTACTTTTCAAACTTTAGTACGCTTAAGAAAAAGATAAAACTATCTTAAACAGCTGCTTCAACGGTCTTCACTCTACTACATACATCGCAGACGTGGCTTAGTACGTTTAAGAAAAGGATAAAACCATATTAAACAGCTCCTTCAGCGGTCTCCTCTTTCTACTACATGCATCGCAGACCACAGATCTTCTTTCTTTTCAGAATTGTCATTCTCGTGGTACACCAGATATGATTGTGCTTTCATTTGGTTCTCAGTAACAAGCTCATCAGTTGATCTAATGGCCTGTTGTTAACTACATTACGTGCATAAAATAACGTAAGCAACATTTTTTTTGCCGCACAGGAAGATGTCCATTTTATTTTTTTTTCAATAAAATTCGGAACATTCAATTTTCGATGCTATACTGGAAGGTCATTTCTCTAGAACATTCATACTCGATTCAAATTTTAAAATTCGCTATCCAAATGCCACTACATTAAGGGCCAAATCCGCCATGGGTCATACAACATGTGCCGGGAGCGCACTTTCAGAATTCCGCTTATCTCACGTGATCCGACTCGTTTATCCGAGCAAGAGGCGACACGCTGTAATAATTAATTCTTCTTTTTTCCACAGCCTTCCAAAAAAGGCTCATGAAATAAATAAAATGCCGCGAACACGAGAACAAAAACTGCAAATGTGGACCAGCGCTACTTTCCCGCTAAATTTTATCTCTGAAATGATCGTGGATCGTGGTCCCATATTAGAGTGAGAGAAATTTATTTACAGGAAGGCAGAAAGGTCGGCCTGAGCTATAAGGCCTGCTATTTCTATAGCAATTATATGGACACTCCAGGTGCATTTTTGCTGTCGGCGTGATGTCCTGTATGAACACCAAGGGCGATAACACCGTCGCCGCGTACCGTATGCTGTATGTGCGAGTGAAAGCGTGCGAGATAATCCGACGATCGCGGCTGCAATCTCGAGCGCGCAACGGAGGAAAGCTGGGAGGAAGCGCGCCGTCTTCCGTCGCGCGAAAGGCCGTGGGGGGGTTGTACGGCGTTGTTCACCGGCAGCAACTGCGTATTTCGCGACTCCGCGCAATGGGCACCGACGGTCGCGGCTGCAATCTTGCGCGTGCAAGGGAGGAAGGCTGAGAGGAAACGCGCCGTCTTCTGTCGCGCGAAAGGCCGTGGGGGGATGTACGGCGTTGCTTGCCGGCGGCAACTGTGTATTTCGCGACTACGCGCAATGGGAACCGACGATCGCGGCTGCAATCTTGCGCGTGCAAGGGAGGAAGGCTGAGAGGAAACGCGCCGTCTTCTGTCGCGCGAAATGCCGTGGGGGGGATGTACGGCGTTGCTTGCCGGCGGCAACTGTGTATTTCGCGACTACGCGCAATGGGAACCGACGATCGCGGCTGCAATCTTGCGCGCGCAAGGGAGGAACGCTGAGCGGAAACGCGCCGTCTTCCGTCGCGCGAAAGGCCGTGGGGGGTTGTACGTTGTTCACCGGCAGCAACTGCGTATTTCGCGACTGCGCGCAATGGAAACCGACGATCGCGGCTCTATCTCGCGTGCGCCAGGGCGGAAAGCGGGGAGGTGGCGCGGAAGGGAGGTGTAGGATCGCATTATACTCCGGCAGCAACTGTGTACGATCGCGCGCGCTCTATCTTGAAAGCGATCTGCAGACGGCTTATACATTTGTGCGCGCTGTGTACTCTCCGCTCAGTTTGCGTTGAAGCGATAGACAGCACGAAGGTAATTTCGCTCGCTGCTGCTGCCGCGCTTCCTCACGCTAGCATTTTGTCACACCAGAGTTTGATGTGTTCATGGTTGCCTGTGCGCGCTGGCGCCACGCTTGCTAATTTAGTTAGTAAGCGAATGCTTCCAAGTTTATACGGCCACTAAAACTGCTACTATCTTCGTATAGCTGTCTCCTAATTTGCTATCACAATCGTTGCTTCGCCTTTCGGGCGAAGCAACGAAACTGCGATATTTTTTTTTTATCGGCAGCCCAGCACGCGAGCAAACATTAATAGACCGAATTCACGTGCTGGTTGACCCGGCCAGGTGGCACTCCCTCAATAGCCTTCGCCCTACTGCATGGTATTACCTGAAATTTGTGGCCTGTGCTTGTTTGTTCAGTGGGGAGTGCCAAGCTTTCTCACAAGCATGGGTTTCTAAAAGCGGAACACCGTTTCTCGCGAGTAATGAGGACTTAGGACGCAGAAATATTATTTTCAGTGCACTTCGTAACGCATTTCCGATGCATTGAGCATGGAATGCATGGGAACTGTTATACTTTTTTGTCTCCTAAGCTGGTGCCTATCGTTTGAAAGTGTCTAGCTTTGAGTATGCTTATCATGAGAGTGTTTGCCTTTGAACGGGTTGCCAGCTTTAACAATTTCTTGTAGTTATCTTTGATCTGAGCCATCAGATGGCCATCGTAAAAGAAAATGAAATTAGCTTGTGGTATATAAAGGAAATAACTGCAGTTCCAATTAAGAATTTGATTATTTATTGGTGAATTCACTGACTGATCGATTGTCTTATTGATGAAAAATTCTGTAAAAGATTATTTGATAGATGGATACTCCGGCTGATTTACTCATTTATTAGCAATTGTCTGGCAAACTGAATGATTAGTTAATTGATTGGTGTATGGATTGGTTGACTCGTTCAACCTCTCGTTGATTGACTAATTGATGGATTGGTTGGTTAGGTGATTTAATCATTTATTGATTCATTGATTGGTGAATGGAATGACTGATTAATGGATCAAGTGATTGATTAGGCGATTTCGTTCTCTCTTGCTTGCTCATTGTTATTCTCAAAGATGTGCTCGAAATGACGTCACACCGTCGCTCCATGACGCGCACACAGCATTCCAGGTTCGCCCGCAAAACCGAAGTCATTTAGAAATTTCCGTTTTATAAGAACCCCTCCACACGCTTTGAGATTTCGCAACTTGCAAAAAAAAAAGAAATTTATGTCTTTCGCTATCGAATCCAATGCGCCGTGCGCCACGTTTTGTAAGCGCGCGCCACCATAAATTTCACAAACGATGCAGTGGGCGTCTTTAATTGGATCGGCGTGGGTTTCGTGACCTGAGAGCCCAGGCGGACTTTTTTGTTTCCGGTCAAAGTAATGTAAGGGAGAAGCGCCCGGTCGGAATCTTTTTCGGCTCGCCCACACGCAGAAAAGAAAAGAAAAAAAACACTCGCTTTGGCGGTTCTCGAACATCTGCTGCATTTCGTCCGCATTGCCGTACGCAGCTCGCATATATGGTGGGGGCTGTGATGGCTATTCCCAATTCGATTAGGATTTCGGCTGCATTCGCACTCTAAGGGCTGCGAACGCTGAGTAGAGGCGTGTTTTTGCCCTGTAACAAATTGGATTCCGTGTTACGAAATGTTCCGATGAGACCTGCTGCCCGTTGTTTTTTTTTTACCTGCGTTGTGATCTGCACAGCGTTCTTTCGGGGATCATGCATCGCACGGTTTCCGGACAGTGCATTGCGTTTCACGGGCTTTTTGATTGGATTACATATTCCACTGCATTGCCACGGTGAGACGGGCCCGTGTCTGTAACACCAGAGAATTGGGACGAATGGAGTCAACAAATAGAGAAACGGAGAGATATGTTTTTTTTTTTCAGAACAAGGTATGAAAAACAAGAACAAAAAAAGACAGATGAGAAGGTTACCAAGAGAGCCGGAGCGAGTGTCACAACATAGCGACGTCCTGCTGCCACGTGACCACCTCCTGCGTCTTGACGTCACGATTCAGTGTCACCTGCCGGAAGTCGAAACCTAAACTGGGCCTAGGAAAGCTATTTAGGGTGCTCCGAGGCTGGGAAAGTATCTTATTCCGGGGCTTCGAAGCATGTAGGATCATCGGATTCAGTCGTCGAGATGGTCCTACGAGAAGAATGCGTCGCTTTCTGTGGTGCCAGAAGAAAACCTCTCGCATTGGTGTTGTCTATATCGCACCCCCAGCAGGGAGGCGGCAGCAGTGAATACAGGACAAGGGGGAGAGAAGGTGGAGGAGCCGTAATTACGTCATGGCCGCCATGTCTAGGGCACAACTCAGTAGGGGAAACAAAACGGTTGCGCCGCCTGTCAGTATTAAGTTCAAGTATAGGCTACCAAGAGGGTATAACTCGTCAAATTCAGAAACACACTGTGTTTGTTGTGCGCATCAACTGCGAAGATAAGGTACCGCCGAAGGTCGGGCGATGGCCGCGGGCTAAAAACTATAGCTTCTTAGGTGAAGCCACTGTTCCCCGCTCTTAAACGTATCGTCTTCCATTCATACCCGAGCCTGGTCGTCCCAATATAACGAGGTATTCTGCCTTTACACGAAAAACAGCGCGCACCCCTTTGTTTCGCCCTCACAGAGAGACGGCGCTAGCGTTCCGTTGCTCAAGCCCTACTTCCTGGAAATTCAACTTTTGTTTTTTTCGTCCAGCACCGCCGTAGGCGATGTGCACTTCTCAGTTATTCTCGATGAAATATGCCACTAATGCGCGTACACGTTGTATTAAACCGAATTCGCCGCGTAGTACACCAACCTCTCTGCGAAATTTGAATGCAAACGAGCGGCCCGTTCGATCCGAAAAGTCATTTGTACTTAGCGCTCCTATACGCGTCGCCACATTCGGTGCAGTTATGAGGTCCGTTCGATTCTCCTGCGTAATTAGGAACCAGTTCGCGGCGGTTCGCGAGACGTTCAGAAATTGTGCAGCTCGATCTCTGCGGTGCAGACAAAGCGCGACCCTTGAAACGAATGCCAAGGTTGCGACGCGGTGCAGGCGTTTATGTTTTGTCCGACTAATATGCAAGGATGGCATTTAGTAAAGCGATGAAGGGGGCTAGTTGGTGAACGTTCATGGCTATATTGCGCTCAGTTTTACACAGACGATGTTAAGGAAGGACAGGACGTGGACGGACGTAGCGCAACGTGGACGACGTAGCGGACGTGGACGGACGTAGCGCGACGTAGCGCTACGTCCGTCCACGTCCTGTCCTTCCTTAACATCGTCTGTGTAAAACTGAGCGCAATATAACCATGAATGCAAGGATGGCGCAAGTTTGGGAGGTCCTCAACAACTGGTATGATATAGGCTTCCGAGGCGTAAGTACTCCCGCGCTTGTGGCTCTTATTTCTGTGCATAATGAATGCACTACACGGACCTGGTGAACCGTTTGCTGCTTCGTTCCTACAAGAACTCATTGCGGGTCTTCGTTTTGTTAATCCAGCAGCTTATTGTTGGCGGGAGATGGGCGAAATGCTTGTTGCCGATATTTCGAATAACATCGCGACGAATGAATTGAGCCTCGCTCTGCATAATGGGATACGGCGCGTGATTAGGAAGCAACACACACGACTGCATGGCAGAACTGCCTGGTTATATATAGAGAAGAAAAAAAAACACAGTATTACCCGTGACTACACCTTCCCAATAATTCCATATGGACGTATTATGTGTCCTATATGAGGACCCGTATGGCTTCCTTCATTTCTTTTTTATTTGTGGGATCTGCCACATATGTAGTTAATATCTTTTTGTTCATATTTTACTGAGTATAGTTGTCATAAATAATACGATTTTATTGAATATGTAGGTCATGGAACATGCATATTTTTATTAGGTTCTACCAAATGATTTCGTTTATGTTTTACTGACTGGGCCGGTGAAAGAAAGACTGAATGAATCAACGAATGAATCAATCAGTGAGTCAAATGAGCACGTGAACGACCAAGTGAGAGCGATGGAGTCTCAAGGTATATATTTTTTTTTCTCTTTTCTTTGCGTGTGTGTGCATGTGTGTTTGTGCCTTGGTTGGGGGCCCCAGCGATGGGCCATTGCGGTAAGTCCCTGCGTGACAATACAGCTATCGAATTAATTAGCCAATAAATGGCCGCCTGAGCTGGTGACACAAATAGTGCCTGTGCCAGTGAGCGAGGCAGTTAGTGAGTTAAATAACGAATGGGTTGGCAAGTTAGTCAGCACGAGCGACCCGATAGAACCCAGCGTCCCCTGCGTGGCAGAACGGCTATTGAATTCTTCAATGAAGACTTGGTTGAATGAGCTGGCGAAAAAAAAAAGAGTGAATGTATCCAGGAGTGAATCAACTAGTGAGTCAGAGCGATTGCGCAATTAATTAAGACCGAGCGACCGATAGCGCCGAAACCAGTGAGTGAGCAGCCATCCTTGATTCAGAGCCGCAACAACGGCAGCCTCCTGGCAAGAAATCACAAAGCACTCTTTCTGGAAACTTCCAGTTGTATCACACGCGCATGACACGCCGGTCACGTGACAGGAGGGTCGAACCGGTTGAAATCGTGAGGCCACGCCTGGCCTTGCTATTCGAGGAGCCCCACTCGAGAAGGGGGAAAAAAAAGCGAACAGCGGTCTCCCAAGGTCACCGTTATGGACGTCGCGATAAGGTCGAGAAACGGAGCCTCCTAGAGGCGCGAGGTTTCGCAGGCCTGTAATCCCTGGATAATTTATTACGCGAAGCGATATAAAAGCGGTGCTACGAGAGACGGCAAAAAATATATTGTTATGGCTTCCCTAGGTTCCAGGCACTGGACACTGTGTTGTGAAACTTTGCACGGGCGCCGAAGAGGCCCGACTGGAGAGTGTTTCAACTTCAATCTCGATATTGGCCGCCTTAATAACGCCCCGTGTCTACTTCAACGGACTCCTATGTTTCTTTTGAGGATCCTTTTTTTCTTTTAGTTATAGTCATCGTGGCGCCTTATTATTTGCTTTGCTCGCCTTGCAAATGAATTGAATGCCTTCCTATCTCTCTCACCTTTCTATCTCCCCTTTCCACTTCCTCAGCGATAGCTAATATATATATATATATATATATATATATATATATATATATATATATATATATATATATATATATATATATATATATCCTAAGGCCGCAAGTAGAGAGAACACAAAGGGCTCGGCTCTGTTTCCACCACATGAACTCAACGTGTCCGTACAGCTTTGGTTAGAACTTGCGGAGAATAGATGATTGCATCCCCGCGTATTGCATTACAGCTGTAAAAAGCCTGTAGCCCTCCACACTTTGTCACTTTGTTTATACCTGGGACGTTGCGCCAGACTCGCCCCTGTAAATTGTTAGCAAGTTGCGAAAGCGCCTTTCGCATTCCATCTCAGCGAGTTCTGACGTAACCACCCCAGCCGGTTACTGTGAACTTTGCGGGCAAAAAAAGAAGGGGTGGGGGGCGGCAGAGAGAAATGAAGAACAGAAAGCCACTGTACAACTATCAAGGTGGCAAAAAATCAGGCAGAGTAAAATTGCTACTCGGAACATAAAGAATAAAATATTGCGCACATTCTTAAAGAGCTAGGTAACTGGGTTACCTGCCAGTTCGGGGTGACAGTGGCATTTGCTGCACACGGCGATATGTATTTTACATTGCAATGCAAGTTGCAATGTGAGCAAGTTGCAATCTGCTCAACTTGCATACATTGCAAGTTGAGCAGATTGTGAGCGAGATTTTGGCACGCTATTACGATTCCTGTTACTTGCTTCTTGTGAACAGAAAGCTTTATGGAGCAATTATTGTATGTGTAGTCACACGCGCAGACAATAGCATCTGAAGCAGCTGTGGTGCGTAAAACTCTGTACAGAGCACTGGTTCTAAGCACGTCAACAGTCAGTCAACCATCATCACACCCGAAAAAACTGTAACAAAGTCAACGCGTACTAGGTATACTGACCACACTCAGTGTCAGGCAAGGAGCCGTTGTTTCTGGAATAGAAGCTTCTGTGTGCAATGTAATATAACTTACACCCAGAAAAGTGAATAAGGGCTTAAATGTATATGTAACTCACACTTCTGGGCACCCTCCTTGTTTGTAGAGGTGTGAGCTTTGGACAGATTTACACCCTCATTCACATTGTTCAGTTTTGTACCTCAAGTTCAGAAGTAAACTACTGATTGGTGAAGACTGTCATACACAAGTTTATGGAATTTGGAAATTTTTACTTTTGAAATTCTCCGCCTTACCTGATAGGATTGATTGATCGATTGATTGATTGGTTGATTGATTGCACGTATGAAGCAGCGCAATTTATAGCACATGTTGGTGCAGGTATACTTGTGCGCAAAGCACAACTTAACGGTATCAAAACAGATCATCATGTCACATATAACTTTTCACAATTGCTCATCAAATACCTGCACGTGTTGGTTGGTTAACTATTTATTGTTTATTTGTTTTCTTCGTTCGATCACGCAATTACTTATATCAACTGTTCCCTTTTGCAAGACAGCAGGCGCGGCTATAGATCGGAAAAAACAGGTGAATGATTAAAACTGGATACTTATCAGCATATTTCAGCTGTTAAGCTGCCTAGTGCGCGACTGTTGAAGGCTGCTCAGCGATTCCCGACTGTCTTGCATCGTGGCAAAATGGGCGTACTAATGCGATCCACCAACTTTTTTTTCCTTCTCTCGCACACTTTACCGCAGTCTGCCTTCTTTCATTTTTTTTTTACAAACAAGCTGCTGGTCCCGCGACACGCATCTCTCAGCTTCAGTTCGTCCCGCCCATGTAGGCCTCCATTAATGATGCAAGACGGACGCTTCGGCCCCACCACTCCTCAGCACCATCCCACTAGCCCAATAGTGCATCTAGCTGAAAATGCTAACGGTGTCAAGCTGTGTACCCAAGCATATATATATCTACACACACACACACTACATGGGGTAAATACATGCGCATATCTCTGGCTTCTGCTAAAGAACCGAAAAGACTGTTTATGAATAAAATATCTGGACTATATACATCGCGTTCTTCCGTCCCCTCGTAAGCTGCCCGACTTGCGGAGGGGGCTATCCTTTTTCGTGTCGTACAGCTCGCTCACTTTTCCCGGCGCATATTTTTGCTGATCGCCAGCTACAACCGCCTCGCGCCGTATAAGGACGTTGAAACGCTGCCGCGCAACCGGCACGGCTACACTTCGTCCCACGAATCCCGTGCAGCGCGGCCGAGGCCACGTGGCTCGCGTGAGCCAATCAGCAACGGCAGCCGGTGGCGCCACCTGACAACGTAAGAGGGGGGAAAGGAGGGACTCGCCCATTGTATGTGGCTAATCTGTCCGTGAAGCCTTGAGTTCGGCTGGCGCCTCTAGGAGGGTGTTCATCAGAGCTAAGCAGTGCAGGGAAGCCCTCCTCGTGTTATTTTTTATTATTATTTGCAGTTGGCTGTGACGTGACCCGTAGTTTTCACTGCACTTTACTGATGTCTGCGAGACGAAGTTTATACACCACTGTCATCCGATGAAGGAGCGAGGATCACCACCGGGTAGAGGCGGCTTAGCGGAGAGCCGATGCGGATGATTATTTATTTACAGTGAAGTATATGTTATACGTATTTATAAAGGAAAGCGGGACGTTCTGCTGGGCTTTATGGTGGACGTGCACGCTTCAAGGTATTCACGTAGGTGATCCGTTCTTTATTCAGGCGGTCTGGCGCTGCTTGCGTTTCTCTTCTTTCAAGCGGGCACTGAAATATTGATACAAACGCGCGCTCTCGTATTCGCGGAACGCTCGGGAGTGCATGTAGAAGGGCGACTTTGGTGCTCTGTTCTGCTTAAAACGGGACGGTGTCATTCTAAAGGCTCGGAAGCGTACTAGAGCTCGTCCGGTTATCCTGTGCAATGCAGAAAAGAAAGACGAAGTAATCCTCATGGTTAGGTAGATCTGGCACGTTTGTGTCTTGCGCTGTGTTTTCTTTGTCTTTTCTTCAGAGAAGTCTTGGTTACACCACTGCTTCATGATGCACTAACGCAAGGCTTTTGATGAGCAGGGCTTAACCACGTGGACAGAAATGTAGGGAGAAAGACGATAAAAGAAAAGCAGTGTAACTCAACGTAGTCCATACCCGGTTGCTTACTGTACACTCGGGGCAGTGGACAGACGGAAATATGTATTTAAAGAAAAGGAGGCAGCCAGTGTGAACACACTTGTAGGGGACTGTTCACTAACAATCGAAGGTCAAAGTTAGCAGAATCTAAGCAGCCGATTGATTGATTGATTAATTGATTGATTGATTGATTGATTGATTGATTGATTGATTGATTGATTGATTGATTGATTGATTGATTGATTGATTGATTGATTGATTGATTGATTGATTGATTGATTGAACGATCGCTTAAAGCGGTTATGCTGTACTCTCTCTGTGAATGAGGTCGGATGTTCGAATCCCGCCCACCTCCGCATTCCTGCAGGGGCTAAATGCAATAACGCTCACGCACCATGCTTTGGGCCTGCGCTTGTGAACCGCACTTCCAAATTAATCCCCAGCCTTCCACTGATATTTTCTGCGTTGATTTGGAATGCTATAACCGCTGGATAAAATCTTTCTATACCTGTGCAGCTCAGATACGATGCTCATATACCACACAGCAGTGAAAGGAAAGAGGCAGTTCTCTAGTGCGACCTTACCGTAAAGTCACAGCGCTTAAGAGGCCACACAATCTCAGACTTCCTACGTATAACCTTATCAGTGCAATCCGTTCATCGACTCCATGCTTTAAGTATTGACAGATTGGGCCTGAACTTGTATACGTAACGAAGATACTTGACTAAACGTCAATGACCGCGCAGCTACCGGTGCAACAGGAAATGATCGGCGTAACGCTAACAGACGACGTGGCAATGCTTCACGCAGGAGAACGCCGCTTCATCTAAGCGAGTGCGACGGCTCGAGACAGTTCTCGATTAATGATGATTAATTAATACAGTAAGTGAGCGAGCGAGCGACCGAGTGAGTGAACAATGGACCTCATGATTGAGAGCGTGAGCGTGTGGACCAGCAAGCAAGGGTCCAGGCGGGCCGAGTTTAACCAAACTTGAACGCGCCTTACGTAGACGCCGCTCCGCGCCTCATTGCGGTGATATTCGCGGCTTCGGTAGTCAAGTACTATGCCCACTTGACCTGACCTTTATTATTGGTCGTTCATCCTGCTGCTGAACAAGCCCGTTCGTGTGCATCATAAAGGAATACGAAGGCGATACGCTTTCTTTTCTCAATTTCTCCTATGCGAAGACTTGCTCCTTTGTCGTGTCTTCCTGCGGGGAACGAAACACAATGGAACGGCGCCACGCATGTACTCCTCCGTGGTCCAGTGTTAAAGGGGAACAGGCCTTCCTTTGTCCGCACTTCCGG